>NC_056574.1:35855608-35980197 GCF_018340385.1 Cyprinus carpio
CAGTTCTTGCTGGGAGATATTACCCAGCTCTTCCACCAAGGCACTTTCCATCTGTGACCCTGTAAGCTGTCTTAGGGATCTTGCATTACTGCCCTTGCAGTTTATTCCACTTTCATGCAGGTCAGCATTAACCCTGGACATAAATCTTCTGGCGTATTTCAGAGACAACAAACAGGTCAGTTTACTGTCATTAGTTACTTTAACCCTGACCTTTCTTGCCTGCCGCCTGTTTATTGCCTTCAGGAATTTTTCACAGCTGCGTGAGCGCTAATTGCTTGTAATTCATCGAACAAATTCTAAAAAGTGCTTCCATTAATTACCTGTAAAATGCAGCACCATGAAAAGTGAACTTTTTGTGTAGTTTAGATATGTATATTTTATATATCAGATATGCTCGACTGCCTCAACAAGAGCGGCGCAAGATTGGAAATGCAGCTGGAGCTCCCTCAAGCAAGAACCACACACCCTAATAAAAAGGAGACCGTCCTTGCATTGGCCAGGAATCGGACCCGGGTCTCCCGCGTGGCAGGCTGAGGAGAATTCTACCACTGAACCACCAATGCTTTCGGCAAAGGTGTAGATTTACTGGGATTCAGGTTTTGCGAAGTCAGCTGAAGGCATTACAGACTGGATTATGAGAGAACCTATCGCGGCACACTCAAAAGGAGCTCCTTCAAGCCATTTACGATTCGGTTTCATTTGAAAGA
The DNA here is from genome assembly GCF_018340385.1 of Cyprinus carpio. Lineage (NCBI taxonomy): Eukaryota > Metazoa > Chordata > Actinopteri > Cypriniformes > Cyprinidae > Cyprinus > Cyprinus carpio. The sequence goes on from NC_056574.1 coordinate 35,856,316, forward strand.
ACCCCAATTCTAAAGTAACAAGAGATACCGCTGTGAATTGGTCGGGAATCGAACCCGGGTCTCCGGCAGGAAGTGACAATTCTACCACTGAACCACCAATCGTAAATCCCAAGCGCAGAGAGTGCGCGTAGTTGCAAACACAGCTGCCACTTATAAAGAACCAGAAGCCTGGCGTAAAGAGAACAGCTGCTGCATTGTGGCCGAGAATGGGACCGGGTCTCTCCAGCGTGGCTTGGCCGAAATTCTACCACTGAACCACCAATGCTGCTCGGGTCAGCGTCTCGGCCTTGTTCTCACAATTACAGTAAACCCTGTCATTGCTTGCTGGTGTAAAATTGCTTACGGAAAAGATGGAAGGCTACAGAACTCATTTGGAAATCAAATGTCTGTTACCAGGGCAATATGTACAATTGCTACGTTAAACAACTGAGAGATAAACTATGAAGGCGTTTGGCGGGCATTTGTGAACAGAAATGGTCTCATCAGTGTCTTGAACGTAGGTAGCCACACATAAAATGAGTACAGAATGGATCATGCGAAAATCCTTAGTGGCACATGGCTGAAAAGGCAGATGAAGCTCCCTTAAGCAAATTATGCTGCAGCTTCAAAGGATCGTTTGAAAGAGCAACACATTTGACATAACAGATAAAGGCTTCCTGCATTGGCCGGGAACCGGACCCGGGTCTCCAGCGTGGCAGGTGAGAATTCTACCACTGAACCACAAATGCGCTACTTGTGCGTGTGAAGATGCGCAATTCTACAAATTAATTTGGAAAAGACGTGTCTATCACGAGGGTATTATCGGCCAATGCTAAAGATAAACAACTGACAGATAAACTGAACAAGTTCCATAGGTATTTGATGAAGAAAAATAGACAAAAGATTCTCTGAACAAAGGGGAGTGGGGGAGGTCAATATCAAAAGTGAGAGTCGTTATCTTCTGTGGCCGCCAGCTCCCTTAAGAACTACAGTGCAGCTCGGCCTCCCGGACTGCACCAGATTTGTCAGTTCTTGCTGGGAGATATTCCCCGCTCTTCCACCAAGGCGCACTTAGTTTATTCCACTTTCATGCATGTCATAATTAACCCACAACACTGCCCTTGCAGTTTATTCCACTTTCATTCAGGTCAGCATTAACCCTGGACATAAATCTTCTGGCGTATTTCAGAGACAACAAACAGGTCAGTTTACTGTCATTAGTTACTTTAACCCTGACCTTTCTTGCCTGCCGCCTGTTTATTGCCTCTGCATGAGCCATAATTCTGCTCGGGGAGCCGTAATTGCTTGTAATTCATCGAACAAATTCTAAAGTGCTTCCATTAATTACCTGTAAGGGCCAGCACCCTGAAAAGAGGCACTTTTTGTGTAGTTTAGATATGTATATGTATATATATCGAGAATATGCTCGACTGCCTCAACAAGGCGAAAGTAAGGTTGGAAATGCAGCTGGAGCTCCCTCAAGCAAGAACCACACACCCTAATGAAAAAAGGAGGCCGCCCTTGCATTGGCCGGGAGTCAGGACCCAGGTCTCTCCCCACGTGGCAGGCGAGAATTCTACCACTGAACCACCAATGCTCGACAAAAGTGAATTTACTGGGATTCAGGCTTCATGCAGCCCCGCTTGAAAAGCACGTACAGACTGGATTATGAGAGAACCTATCTCGGCACACTCAAAAAGGAGCTCCTTCAAGCCAACCATCAGCAGCAAGATTTGTTCAGCCGAATTAAAATGTAATGAAACACACTATAGTGATATTTTTTCGTAGGTTGAGATACAAGTATAAGTATCTTCTTAAATGAAACCTAAAAATTCTACTTTTTTTTCTTTCATGGTAGATCAAGGTACAGAAGAAAGTGCTGTTCTTCCCAGGGAGAATCTGTGTTGTGTTCACGCAAGGGGACCACTTTCAGTTCTCCTCCAGGAGCCTCTACAGAAGCCAGGCTGATATTAGGGAATGATCCCACTCACCAGGAGCAAGTCTGCGCCCATAAGACAGGACCTTGTGCAGCAGAATGCTCTGTCTGTGGGTGGATTCCAGAGAGGAGGGGGATGCCTCTGACAGGGCCGAGGAGGTCCTGGGAGACTACATCCTGCAATTTGGAAAGTATAAAGGGAAGTCCTTTTAGATGGCTTTTAGAGAGAATGATGTAGCCAGAGATACACTATGTATCTCATCCAGAGAATCTTCAGAAAGGAGGAGGCGTCAGGCATCCCTGTGGCCGAGGGGCATAGCAGAGACAGTCTACTGTCATTTTTGATGAGTATACTTATAGTTTTGAAGAGAATCAGTCTCTTCTCACCTATGAAGGCCAGTGGAGTGGAGTGTTAAGGGCAGCCTCATCGGAAGATGACCAGCTGGTTGGCTTTGGTTCCCGGGCCAAGAGCACACCTGGAAGGAGGAGATATGGGATAGCAGGGGAGCTGATGGCTCACGCAGACTTCATCATGAAGAAAGAGCTTCGTCCCAGGGTTCTGCATGTAGTACAAGCTGCAGCAATACCTCTCTTGGAAGAGGCAGCAATCTGCCACTGCTTCATACCTGCTAGACATACCTCAAGGGCCCCAGCAAAACCCCTGGGTAGGTTATTCTATTAATATTTGTATTCACTTTTTTTAACATTAAAATTACAACAGTAATAGTCTTTCATGCTTTTAATTCATGCTTTTAATTCATCATGGTAGCTTATTTGGGCAAATAAATGATTGTCTGTGTGACAGTGATGGATGATGATGAAAGAGCTGGAGAGGAAGCGATGTTGAGCATCTCACCCTCCTAAGCTTCAAGTGCAGAGCTGTAAGTAGACTGTTATTACACAAGCCAAATGTCAGGATTGCCGGTGGCCTATGGTCTGTTATTTTGTAACTACTTTGTCTCCCAATTCATATCTCTGTGTTTGTGTTTAACCAGTTGCTGTGCCAGCAGCAGTAGCAGCAGCTGCCATACCCAGAGTGTCACCAGGAGCAAAGACAGGTTTTTTTTAAATAGGAGGTTTCAGGACTGGAGTAAGATGGAGTGCCCTCCAAGAAAGAACCTTGACTTAGAAACTGTTATATTGTTTGCGTTCTGGCCATGTTCCTAGCAACAATATGGTTGTATGCTGGCATTATACTAACTGTCCCTAAGGACTATGAATTCCTGCCATGATGAATTACAACCACAATGAGAGTAAGTCGTACATTTTTGTTCTGCATTCATATTTGTTTAAAGGTACTAACACTTGAATGCATGCTTTTTCACTGAGTCATATTGCTCCTCCTGCTTAGACTAGTGAGTAGTTTAGTAGGATAGTATGTTTTGTTTTGGCATATCTGCAGGAATTAATTCAATTCATTTTTTGTTAATTAATTAACAGTTAAGATGAACTCAAGGCCTTTAGAACCCTCCTCTAACATAAATGATTCTAGGATAATCTCTGACATACCAAGCAGCATATATGCTTGATACACCCATTCCATGCAAAACACAGGTGTGCTCCTTAGTTACTATTAAGTTAGTGAGCATCATCATATCTCTGGCCTTTCCATTTTATAGTATAAAGTATATAGGTTTGTTACACGGTATGCTTAATTAGCCTACAAGCATTTGTAAAATCATATTAAACAGGAGAAAAGAAACATATAGCTCTTGCTTTGAGTTCTAGCACTAACTACTATACTACTAACATATATTGTGAATTTATTATTTGAAGTAGTTTTATCTCTTCTAGTTCCATCTACTCTTTTGACACTATCCAAACCAACTCTGATACAGCTGCTGAATTGCAGGCATCACCCATGATAGGTAAAAGCAATAATCAGGTCATGTAATCAAATGTGGGATTAATTGTAGGTTGCATAAAGAATAATCATGTTGTCTATTTAGCGTTCTTGTAACCCCAGCCTCTCCAAGCCTAAAGAGGAAGACACCTGTGCCCCTTCAAGCAGGGCAGTGATTTCCTAGTGAAGGAGACAACAGCAGAAAGGCTTAAGGCAATGCAGGTATGTTTCCATTTTAGTGTGGGGCTGATGCTCAGTTACACATCTGCTCAGTGCATTGCAGATTTAAGCTCAGTAACCTTTTTCACAAACACATCCTAAATTTGCCATCATATCATGATGTCAGTAGCCTGTACAAATGCAAAAATCCCAATGACTACTTTGTTTCAGAACTCTGCACAAGCGCTGCTGTCACCTCTGCACGCAAAGTGCTTGCTTTGAGGGAGAGTAGTGAAAATGGTAAGAATAAACAGCATTGTAGCCAGCCCCTCTATTTTGTGAACTCCTGACACTAAGATGTTGTTGTCTTAACTCTGCTTTAATCATTTAATTTATTTACATTACTTCCATATTACTATGCCCAATCTATCATAATAATCAGGGCATTACATTCTTTTTGCCTATCCATTTTTCTTTTTAAATCCCTAGTTCCCTCAGCTCAGCCACCGCCTGTTCCTGTTCTCCTGCCCTGTGCGCTGACCATGACATGAGCAGCTGGAGCTGTTCTCAACACCAGAATGCTGTGCGGGATGAGGATGGAGCGTCAGGATCTCGGGCTGTGGCCTGGGGTCTCGTTCAGTGCGTAACCCAGGGGAACACAATTTCACTGTGGCGTCTTCCTCCACAACCTGAGCTTGTCGAGGGGGCGGTATGCGCAAAGAGTGAGATCCGAACTCCCATCCCCTAAGCGTTCTTTCCAGCTACACCCATTTTTCATCTGCGAAAACCGGAGAGTTCACATCAATGGTCAGGTTTGAGAAACACGTACTTACCATCCTGCCTTGTCTGCATGGATGTCCTCATCCACAGGTGGTCTCTGCAGGAGTAGGGCAGGCCTAGGGTTTTTTGATTGTTGGCACCAGTGGTCAGATATTTACCATCTTGTCCTCACGACTCTGCTGCAAGGAAGATGTCAGAGAGCAAGCTTGGTTTGCTGACAATCCACGATGGGCTTGAGAAGCTGCCCAAGCGGTTTACCAAACATTCTGCCTGCAATTCCTGACCTACAAGAAGGCCATCTGCAAATCTTGTGATGGATGAGCTGAGGAGCACTGGGCAGAGTCACCAACCGATATGGCAAATCCAGAAGGTGAATGAGCTCATGCACCTCAAGTATGAGCGAGCTCACCCGGCATAGCCTGCAGAGCCATAGAAAGCGTCAGGGATGCTGAGGCTGGCATATATGGACAGAGGACCATTGGGCAGTTCCTGAGGAAGGGAAAACACTCCACGTGCTTTCGGGTCATATGATGATCAAGATGGCTGGTATGGAGTCTCAGTGTCCGCGCTTCTACCTGACTGACTGCCTACTAGATGAGTACAAGCCACCCGTGGCCCAAACTCCTTTGGTGCACTTTTGGGGTTTTCCAGGTCTGACACACACCAGGAAAGTTGCCCAAGAAAAGTATACGCTGGCATCTGGGTGTCATGTCCAGTTATGCAATCATGAATGAGAACTGGCTGATTGTTTTCCTGGGTGATGGTTCAGTCTGAGACCGAGCGGTCCTTGGAGCCGCATCACTGTACAAGGGCCTGGCCCAGAGGTAACGGCGATGCTGGAGTGGAAAGGCAGGCTTCAGCACTGGATTGGACAGGTGAGATCCAGCTATCTTTTCTTTCATCACTGCCATGCCCAAACCACCAATGTCATGTCTAATAAAAAATTCTGTTAAAAAAAACAAAACATTAATGATCACAGAGCGACAATGTAAATACTTATTATAAAGAAAACACTGTAACATCAAAATGTAATTAAAACATAATGCAATATATTTTTGATGTGACATTATCTTTATATTAATTATTTAAATTTGCTCTCTTGTGATCGGTCCAAATATTACAATAATCAGGTGACTGTCACATGAATAATTGATTGCTGTATAAAATGGACTCTTGAGTGTTTTGTTGTTCACACCCTGATGAGGCTCACTGGCCATAACACGTTTGTGTGTAGTTATTTGGTTTTTTTAATAAATGCTAAAGCCAGGATTGAATAAGAGCTTTTTATATCCTTTTTTCTTAAATTCTTGAGTGCCTTGGATTAATGTTTTTGAAAAATTATGAATTTATCCCACACCCAAAGAGCACACAAGATATGGAATTTAGATGTGGACTTTACACCCTGTGCACCTTCCCAGCTTTTTTGCATTCTTTGCTTTATAAAAAAATCAGTTTCTTTTAAAAAAAAAAAATTACATTTGCTTCATGTTTGTGCCTTGCGTTTAGGGAGCGTGCTCACTTTAAGATCCCAGACTGCATCCCTGCGTGAACATCTAAAAAACTGGGATGCGGAAGATACCCCTTCCATTGTTGTGGGGCCACCTCTGGACCAACTGGAGAAACACCTGTGCCTCACTGTCCAACCATTCAAGAATAACTTGTGGTGAAGCTGGACGGGTGTTCCACTGCATGAGGCACGGGACGTGCACCTCTGAGCATCACCCTTGTTTAGTAATGTCTTGCCAGCTCTTCCGCAGCCTTCTCGTGGTGGATTCAGGAGGACATAGGGAGGCTGCAGTGGATTGCCTATCGTTCGGTGTATCACCAGCCAATCCCACCAAACGAACATACGGGAGCACGCAGGACCAAAGTACCACAACCCCCAGAGCTGCTCTACGACAGAGTGGGAAAGTCCTACAAAGCATTTCACCTGGCCATGGACCCCAAACAAGCTCATACACTGTTAAAGTCAATCCATGCTGAGGACATTTGGCACGCGTACAAGAGAGTGCACATTATCAGTGGTTGCATCAGTGACCCTGAAACTCTTCAGAGGGGCATAATGTACGGTATGGTGGAACTCTTCAGCTAAATCACATACCCGGTGGAAGGCGCCCAGAGATCCCATCTGGATCCCTGTCAGCAGGGTACATCACAGCAGGAGGAAGGGGTACCACTTTCACCAGGCCCAGTGGATCACAGGGGATCTCATGTCTCCACTGAATTGTTCCAGGCCCAGGGCATGACAGGGGTGGCACGAGTGGACCACCTGGCAGCTGGACCTTAAGCAGCCAAGGTGTCATCCCCTTCCTGCTGTGTTTGATCCAGCTCTAATGGATTTGAGTTTAAATTCTACCTCTCAAAAGTGACTGGGGAGGAGAAGTATCTACTCTTCATCTCTCTGACAGAGACACTGGGAGAGAGAGGTTTGGCCTAGAAGTACACAGAGCCAGGCTGCCCGTCCAGTCCCTCTGGATTGGGACACAAACACCGAACCAAAGAGAGGTGAACCAGCTGCTCTTGTGCCTCTGCCTCCTGTTAAGACACCCACTCCTGCCCAAGCCCAACCCAAACTCGGACCACAGGCCCTTCCTCCAGCCAGACACAGCTCTCCAACACAGCATCCCCTGGACCAGCATCATCCATTGGCCATTTGCTCTCTGCTGGTGAACCTCCTGCAGTGATAGGTAAAGTTAACAATCTTTTTAGACATAAATTTTAATGTAAAAACATTGATTCAAACTGAGCAATTATTGTTCACTTTGTGTCACAGAAATAATCCACATACTGAACCTGCTGCCAATTCCATATAGTACAAAGATGTTGTCCACTGAGGAAACATGGGACATCAAATTAAAGGGCAAAATTCAATACCGCTTTCTAAGGTTATAATTTTAGATATAAGGTGTAAGTGACCTTTTTGTTACTCATCCACATCATCGCAGTAAACTAAGGGAAAATAACAAATAAAATTTTTCTTTGTTCTCGAAATCTCAATGCTTTCCACCCTGCCATAGCAATCACGTCTTACCAAAGGACCCGTGAACGCGCTGGGGCCAAATGGCAGAACTGGTGGGATGAGTGATCATTCTGGACACACAAAAACGGGCTGGGACAATCACCAATAAAGGAGGAATATCGACAGCCTACAAAGACAAATTATCATGGACAGAAAAGACCATGTTGAAGCTTGTGGGATCAAAGACTCAGCCCGCGGCTATAGTCCATCGGTCTGCCACAGCTCCAAACAGTCTGCTTCAGCCCCAACAACCAAATACCATATAGCACACAGTACATGAAAAGCCCTGGCTAAACAGCGTGAACACACCAGTCCAGATAAAAACAGTTTTGGAACATTTGACAAGTAGAAAATCTGGGTCTCATTGAGTCTGCTGAACATAGGTGCGCACACCATGGAAGCCGAGTACAGAATGGATCATGTGAGACAATCCTTAGTGGCACCATGGCTGAAAATGCGCACGATCAAGCTCCCTAAGCAAACAGGTGCGATGCTTAAAGGAACATGGCTGAGGAATAAAGCAACAGTAAAGGACTTCAAAAAGATTGCTGGGACAAAGAAAAATGAAAGCAAAAGGAAATCAACAGAGGGACAAATGATCGGTGAGAAAGGCGAAGGACCTGAGATGGAAGACAATGATCAACAAAAGCAAAGGAGCAAGGGAGACAACAGTGTGGTAATTATTAATACTACAGAAGTAAGAGATCGAAGGGTGGAGGATGTGATAAGCGGTAGGTTTATTGAAAAGGTTGGACTGAGTAAAGTTGTTAGCTGGTAAGACAAGATTTTAAATGAAATAAGTATGTGGTAACAGTAAGGGACCAGAAGAAGCATGTGAATTTTTAAAGGATGGACTAACAGTAAAAGATCTTTGTGTGTGAAGTGAGGAATCTTCAAGAGAAGAGAGTGTGTTGTTCCATTCATGCACTTACGCTATATGTAACAGATGAAAAATAGCGGCAAAATTAAGAACATGGGGAGTTAAAGTTACATCTGCAATAAGGAGAAGGTACTACCCAGACACTACAATCACAGATGGAACAAGATATGTGCATCTCCAAGTTCACTTCTAAGGAGGTACTATCACTGCCTTACAGCCTTTAACGAGATTTGATACTGCAGAGGGAGTGCAATATTTTTAGGATCATACATGATCGTTAAATGAAAATCTGTAGATTGTGTATGAAACCGGGACACATTTTGAAGGACTGTCCAGACTTTACCTGTCGAGATTGTGGTGAAAAGGGACATTTCTGCTGAGAATGTGATGCTGTAAAGATGCCCAGAGTGTCATAAAGTACTGGTGAAATGTGAGATGCTGGATGGGAAGAGGACATTGGAAACAGATAAATGAGACTATGAGCAGAAGTAGATGAAATGGAGAAATCACAGGATGTGGACGACGCAAAGGAGGATGTACAAACAGACGTAGACTGAGGAAGAGAAGAGAGGAATCCAAAAGGGAGAGAAGATGCAGAGGGGAAGGAACAGAACTGCCAGCAGTGAAATGGAAGTAGAGCTTAGAGAGGAGAAGGACATGGAATACAAAGTGAAACCTCGGATAAAACAAACAAGAGAGGCGGATAAAGGAAAGGCCTTTGGGAACGCAAAGGGAAGAGAGAAAGCATATAGATTGAAGGTTAGGAAAATGAAGACAAACTAAAAATGTGAATGGAAAAGGTTACCGATAACACAAGAAGAAGCAATAAAGTGTATAAAATACCAATTTTTGAGAGAACGCGTCAAAAAAAAAAAGAGACATACAATAAAAGAATAAACTGAAAGAGAAGGAATTAAATAGGAATGATGGACGATGGTGAGAATATCTTTTGATTTGGTATATATTTGTGAGCTTGAATTAAAGTTGTGATAGTTGTAGAATCATATGCTACTTTTGCTATGTGTATGTTGTTGAATAATTGTGCCAACACTTAATGTAAGATGGATTTACTAGTAGAAGGTGAAATTTGTGAAAAAGCTGACATACTCTTGTGTGTAATGGGGATAATCAAATGTTTTAGTGGTTCAGGAAACAAATTGGAGGTGACGATTATTTTATTTTCCAGTAATGTGGAAAAGTTAAAAAAAAAATAAATGGATTATATACGATATAAGAGGTTATTATTTTTGATTGCATAATATTAATCCAATTTCAGTTTATCGGTAAAGGTTGTATATATATAGTACATGTATTAAAACGAATTATTAGATGAAACAGAAAACACAAATCATCTTGGAAAATAATAGTTCTGTGATAATAATGAAACAACCTTTTCACATAGAAGAATAACTTATAAATCCATATGTTGGTAAATTTTCATATAAGCCAATCCTATTTTATTGTGGTATGAGACTGTTATTAATCATCAAACATGAATAATAAGTTGTGTAGTTAAAACGCATAAAAACAGTTATTTGTTTTTAACATGCGATAAAAGTACTACAATGTAGTTAATTAAAGTATTAGAAAATTAAAGTATCAAAAATATCAATAGTATCAAACAAGATGTATCTGAATTTAAAGGTATCTGAATTTGTAAAAAACTACCTGTTAAGAGTTCTATAAGTTGAGTGTTCTAAGATGTTGTTTCGAGTTGAGCCAAAGAAGAGGATATTTACGTAAGCTCGAAAAAGTATAGTGAGAGACCAGGAGTCTCTGAAATTGTCAAAACCCTGTTCTATTTTGTAAGAGTCTTATCTTTATATTACTGTTGGTTCATGATCAATAATCATCGTTCATCTGGTGCTGTATCACTAATAACACTGCTGACCTTTAATAATAGTTGTTCAATGTTCTCACACGATGTTGGGATTTCTTCCTCGTTTTAGATTCCAAGTACTCCATAACTGATAATTCTATAGGAATATTGATACAAAAGAACGCATACGTGCAGTTCAACTTCATGGATGCAAAACCAGACTCATGCGGATACTGCAGGTTAGAGAATAATGGAATACTTTACATATGAAATATTACATTAAATTAAAGTTGTATTAATAAATCATTTGTGTGAGATAGAAAAAATGACATACCTGTTAAGTTCTATATCTTTATGTATTTATATATCCTATCTTATTATATATTATCTATATTATATAGAGGTATATTGTGCATAGATATATATTATCATTTATTGATTATTCTGCGGACAGATTACTACTTACCATGAAATATTAATTTTTAATCTGTTTGAAATGAAACCTTTTTCTCTAATTTATGAATAGAACATATTTGAGTATGGAACTCTCAGATAATTCTTTCTTCACCAACCATTGGGTTTAATTTACTAGACACTTGGACTTCTCTCAGATTTCCTCTATTATGACCATGTGTGGATTTTCTTTAGAATCTGCCTCACACACCAATTTTATGTAATGGTGGTGATGGGGAGGCTATGGTGGAGGGGTTAGTAGTAGAATTTTTATGAGTTTTAGTTTAGGTTTTCCAGAAGCATTCTTAATTAAAAAGTGTGGTGGTGTGTGAAAAAGCACAATGTGGTTGATGGATGTATATGCAAGGAAAGGGGGTCATAGTGATAAAGTGATGGATGGGAGATCTTGATAGATGAGACTATATATTCTTGGTAATGTTACATTTGTGCACTGTGGTAGTGAAAATAAGAAAAGGTGTTGTATTTTTTGAGAAGAACATCAAATAGATATGTATGTGTGAATGGTTGGGAACATGTTTAATTATGGGGGAATTAACACTACGTTTAGCATGTAGATGGATTTATTGGCCGAGGGTATGGCGTTTAAATCTGAAGGGGAAGGAGGAATTAAAAATGTATAATGTAGAATAAATCACTTAGTGGATTTGTTATGGAGTGAGAATAGAATACAAAGGTGATACGAGAATTCTAATGGCAACAGGTGGTGAAGATATATTTTATAGCTAGGAAGTAGAATAGCTTTCTTGATAAGTAAAAGGGGAATATGTTGAAGTCTAGATACTATATTTTATAAGGAAACAGTATTACGTGATCATAAAGTTGTATGTATGTTACAAGTTGATATGAATGATGCTAAAAGAGGGCCGTGGGAATATGGATGTTTAAAACACTGAGATATTAAAAGATGATAAATTTTAAGGAACAAATAGAGGTATTAATAAAGAAGGAACAGGGAAATCTGATGTATAAGGATGAAAAGAGAATTTGGTGGATAATTTAAAATATGACATTGGATAAAATGTGCAAGAGAATATAGTAAAATAATACAGAAAAAAAAAAAAAAGAAAAGAAAAAGAAATAAGAATAGAATTAAGAGATGCGCTGAGTAAGGAGTGTCAATTTACAAACAAACAGTAAGGTGTTGGAGGAAAAATTAAAAGAAATAGAAGGATCAACAATTATAAAGGAGCTAATGATTAAGAAGTAGTAAAGCGCAAATACTTTAGTGGAAGGTGAAAATGTGCTAAGGTTCTTTTTTTATTATGGAAAAGAAGAAAAAAAAGAGCAGAGCGCAGGAATGATTAAAGATATCAATAGAAAAGGAGGATGAGTTGGGTAAAAGATAAAAATGAAGAGTAGCCTTAAAAAGAAATAATAAAGATTTATTATTGAAAGCTTGGTTTATAAAGGGAGAGGAGTGGGTAGAGAAGAAATTGTAATTTTTGGTAGGAAAAATCAAAAATAAAGATAGATAAGTGGTTGTGATAAAATTTATATGTGAAAGGGGAGAATTGAAAAAATTTTTATTGAAATAGAGGGAAGCACATCATGCAGTTAGATATTGGTAAAAGCCCATAGGAAAAAAATGGTTCTTCCAACTGAATTTTATAAGGTTTTTAGAAAGTACTGTACCAATTTTAAAGATGTGAATAATGAAATTTTTCTTTTCAATCTGCAATTATTTTATAGGGGTCGGATTAGTTAATTAATTTATTAAAGAAAGGGGGACATTGCAGATCTAAAAATTATTATAGACCAATAACCATGTTAAATACAGATTTTAAAAATTCCTATCAAAGATTTTAGCTAACAGATCTGAAGAACATTTTACCAAATAATACAACACCAGGCATAACAACCGGAAGAGAGATATCAGTACTTTAATATAATGTTGATTGTATTCGAAAAAAAAGTGGATTGTATGCTTGATTTAGAAGGCCTTTAACCGGTCCGCATAGTATTGTTTAAATTTTACAACATTATGGGTATTGGTGAGAAGATTTGTATTAAGTGTTGACGATTTAATAATAAGAGCCAAAAGTCAAGTAAGTGCAATGGATTTATTAACAGAAGACCTTTAACGACTCGATCCTATTAGACAAGGTTGTCCATTATCAGCTTTGCTTTATAAGAAGTTTAGTGGCAGAGGCATTAGGGTTGGCTATAACAGAAGAGAAATTAGAGGAATAGACACAGAAGAAAATGAGGAGAGTTGCAGAAAGTATATCAATATGCTGATGATCACGACTATAATAATAGTACAAGATGTGGCTAGTGTAGTTAAAGCAAATGGACATAAGTTAGAGAAATACTGTAAAGGCTCTGGAGCTAAGATAAAATAAAAACAAAAAATCGGTTATTATGAGTATAGGGAAAATTGAGAGAAAATTCAAAAATTTTATCCATTTAAAGAACAAGAGAGTTTGAAAGATTTTGGGTGTGAGGATTAGGGAAAAATGAGAAATGGTGAGAGATTTGATGTGGGAAGAAGTGGTAGGTGAAATGGAAAGAGTGTTAAATTATTGCGAAACAAAGGGATTTAACTTTAAGAGGGAAGGTTTTGGTTATAAATGCATTAATGTTGGCAAAAATGTGGTATGTTTTGGGTGTGATACTCCATGCCTATGGGAATTAGTAAAAGATCAAAAAAGATGTTTTAAATTTTCTGGGGGCTCTAAGCCATCAAAAATTTCGTATAATACACTTCTATAGGGGCACTATAGAAGAAGGTGTGGGTTAGGGGCTGCAAGATCCAGAATTAAAGAGAAAAGAGGCCTTTAGAGTTAAAACTGTGAAAACATTTTTAAATGAAGAGAATAAAGCTGAATGGAAAATACTAATGAGAATGTTTTTAAATAAATGTAGACATTATGAAAATAGGACCTGATATTCTGTGGATGAAATTAAAACCTAAAACGATAACAGGAATCCCTGAGTTTTATAAAGAAGTTTTTGAAGCTTGGACAGACTCTACCAAATGTATGTATTAAAACCTATTAGGAAGATTTGGAGTTTTAATCTGTAGCCATTGTTTCTGAAATGAGAATATTGTACATATAGGAAAATAATTATTTTTAAAACATTTGGATTAACTGCTGGATTTTACCACATAAGGGAATCGTTTTTTATGAAGTGCGTGCCACCGGTTTTGTTACCTTGCAATCATTTTACGATGAAGTGACGAAAATTATTGAAATCAATGTTGTAATAGAATGCTTTAAAAAAAGCAATTTCAAATCAAAGGAGGCATGCCCAAAGGAATGGATCAGAAACATCGACAAACCAAGGAAAACGATAGTGAAGGAGGCTAAAAATTAAGGTTTTTCTTAAAAGCAAAAGTAGCCATAAGGACCTTTTTATTTGAGTCATACTCTAGGACTTGTTTATGTTTTGTTTAGCAATAGGTGTTGTTAAAAGGACCACCTTTGCATAAATTTTGGGAAAAAGTTTTTATAAGCCTTGATGCATTAGAGATCTGTGGAGAATAATTTGAGAAATGGCCCTATTGATTGTTCAAAAATGGAGGACCTGGAGAATTTTATATAATGCTATAACATAGAATTTTTTCTGAGCATAGTTTTATACAAAGTGTGAATGACTGGGATGCATGTAGTAAAGTCTGTTGTGAAAAAAAATTAAGGAATTTTGCATATGTTTTTTATATCATGTAAAGAACTGATTTATTTTAAGAGACAAAACATGAAAAATGTGATTAGACATTTGTTAGAACGATACAATGGATGTAATAGCAAGATGAAAATAGTTGGAATTGTGCTATTTTTTATTTGGAATGAATGACCAATCTGATAATTCAAAATGTTATAAATTTGTTTTTAATTGTAGCTAGATAATGCGAATATGGTAGTAGGAGAAATATGCAAGAACGAAAAAAAGAAAAAACTGGGAATTATTGATTTTTTTAAGAAAAAAACTGGGGGAGATTATATACAAACACTAGAAAGTTATTTTAATGCAGACGGTTGAAAAGTATGTATTGTAATAAACTGATACTAAATAACAATCATTATTGTTTTGAAAACACTGAATGGACTAAAAATTAAATGTGTAGGTTTTTTTTGTTTTTCTCTCACATAGGTGAAAAGGATTAATGTTAGCTTAGTAAACTTTAATCGTACCTTAAATGAATGTCTTCATTTATTTTATGACAAAGAGGGTTCGATAACAGGAATGATGAATGATTTAAATGTGAAATATTTGATGTTTTTTTTTTTTGTTGTACTGAAATATTTTTAATAAAAAAAAAAAAAAAAAAAATAAAAAAGCGCCCAGATTCTCGTCTGCTCTCGGAAGCTAAGCAGGGTCGGGCCACTGTTTATACTTGGATGGGAGAAAACCCCCCCCCCCCCCGGCCCCCCCCCCGGGGGAATATCCAGGTGCTGTAAGCTGTAGTTTTTTCTTCACAACTGATCTAAGTTACTGCAAATTGGGTGGCTGAATCGTTTAAAGGGCCCACCTTTGCAGCAGCCCTCGCGTTACGCCAGCCCACCCTGAGGCGTGCCTGATCCGGCGGATCTCGTCGGCTCTCGGCAGCTAAAGCTGGGTTCTGGCCTGGTTAGTACTTGGATGGGAGACAGCCTGTGAATACAGGTGGCTGTAAGCTTTGTTTGTTTTCCTTCACAACTGATCTACTTTACTTCTACTTCAAATTGGTGGCTGCCTTTTTAAAATAGCCCACTACTTTGCAGCCAACCCTCGCGTTACAGCCACATAACCACCCCTGAGCGATGCGAGAGTGCAGCAGGGAAGTGATTTGGAAGAAGTGTTTGCACATAGCAGTTGGTGGGAGAGGCCCAACCATTTTTTTTTTTGTTTTCCAATAGTTTTGTTAGTTTGGCTATATTTTAACACATGTTTTGTCTTTATTCTTTTTTTTAAGTTGGACTTCCCAGGCAGTTTAAAGCTGCTTGGGGGAGCCATTTTTTTTTTACATTTTTAAAATGGATGGATTAAATTTTGGGCAACAAAGTAAGGATATGGGCTAGAGAAGAAACAGGGAAAGGAAGAAACGATGGGACAACAAATGGCAACTGATATTGGAATTCGAAGGAAATATTAATAGTTTTGGTGGCAAAGCAAAAGGCATGTTGCAAACAAAGCGTTTCTGAAGGAAGCTTACAGTAATTGTGAAGCTGATGGATGTAAGAGATGCAAAGGGGGCGGACATTATAGAGGCTGTGCCAGCGAAGATTGGATTTGGAAAGCTTTGGCCGTTAGACCACGAACAGTATAGAGAATATGAACTGACTTTGGATGCTGAAGGTATTTTGACGATTTAAGGGCAGGTTTAGTGATAGAAGACAAGATGTGTGAAAATCAGGAAATTGTCAGACAATGAGAGTGTTATGTTTCTTGTATTCACGTACCAGCATACATTGATAATAAAGACATTCCTATCAAAGTGTGGAACAGTTGAGCTTAAAAGAGCGAATACTATCCTGCCACAAAAATAGGCTGATGGAGCGAGGATCCCTTAAAGTTCCGATTTCCAAAAGAGGGGGTGTCCCTGCCTGCATAGTACCAAGTTGTGAAACTGCCGAAGGGGCAAAATACTTCTGGATCATGCATATAGGCAGATGAAAATCTGTAGGTTATGCATGGATCCTGGCCATGTCTTCAAAAGACTGCCCTGATTTGCAGTGTTTATATGAATGAGCAGCGTGGCCACACACCCACAGTATGCTAGTAACTGCAGTGATTCTGTACAGTGCCCAGATTGTAAAACGTGCTTTGGTGAGAGTGTTGGTGTTGGAATGTAGAATGAAAGAAGCAGAAGGAGAATGACAATCAAATACCGAGACTGAAATATTTGGAGTGTAGATGTTCCCAGTGGTATGGGGTCTGTTTTTCCCTGGGTGGTCCCATAGGGGTCTCACTTCCCCAATAGTCACCCCACTGCAGGCAACTAGCTGTATCCCAACCCAACAGCCGTGTCCCATGCCTCCCTGTTACATTGACCATACAGCTTTAATGCACTCAGCCGTCCCCCCACTGTTCATGGTTTTCACCTGTCCATATAAAACGAGTCCTGTCTCTATCTGTTTCATGGAATTCCTTGGTTTATGTCGCCATGCTTTTCTCGTGTTTCCTAGTGTGTTTTCGTGTTTCTTTTTGTGGACTGCTTTTTGTTATTATTGACCTCTTGCCTGTCGCATTCCGTATTTTTGGCTTCTCCCTATTAAAACACTGCAATTGGATCCTCCCTGTCTTGTTTGTGCGGTTTCGTAACAGTAGAAAGGACAAGGATGGAAGGTAATTCAGGACTCTACAGAACAGGAATATACATCCACCGGAAAGGAGGTATGAGGAAAAGAACATAATAATGGCTTGATGGACCGTGTGTAACAATGCACAGGGAGCATAAAAAGCAAAAAGGACAAAATGATGAACAAAATGGAAAAACGTGACAAAACACACCTTACTAAAGAGACACTGCAAACAAATGACGGAGGCACAGGAACAAAATGGAAGAAGCACAAAAGAACTTGGAAACAGAAGATGATGTTGGGGAAAAGGAGAGGAGGGAAAACAGAGAAGACGATTCCATAAAAGGTACACCCCCCAATAGAGAAATGGTTAAAAATAGAAGGCCGAAGGGACACGAAAAAGAATTTCATGGAAACAGATTTTTTGGGTACTGAGGAATACGGAAAAGGAAAATGATTGATGTTCTATCTAAATAGAACACTTTAATTATTATTCTTTTAAGTAGTGTATCCATTAAATGGTAGAGGTTTATTGAAAGAGGCAAAATTTTTACAAAGTGCCACGAAACTGTGTAAAACAGCAAATGTGCTCTTATTGAAAGAAACAAATTGGAAAAATGAAATGATGGCAATATGTTAAAAGAAGATGGAAGGTGGACATTATAATGATACTTAATGGTGATGGTGAAAAAAGGAACAAGGAGTTGCGGGGTTATTTCAAACGGAATAATGTGATGATGTTAAAAATGATTATATTGTGATAATATAAGACGGCAAATGTATAATTGGCTGAAAATGGTCGGTGGAAGGAGAAAATATTATTTTATGTAATGTACATGCTCCATTGTCATAGGACCAAAAGAAAATATTTGTTAATCATTTCAATGATTATATAGAAAAGATGGGAGAAACGTTGTAGTACTGGGTGGACTTTAACACGGCTTTGTTCGAATGGATTATAGCACAAGAGCTGGGTGTTTACAAACAGGATAGTGGAAGGGCAATGAATTGGCTTAAATTAATTGATTAAAAATGATCTAATAGATAGATGGAGAGAACCGAAATGAAGGAATACAAAAGTTTTTCCAGGCCACAGTTGGAAAAAGAAAAAAAATTAAGCAGAGTAGAATAGCATTTTATGGTTGATTCAAGATCATGGCAAGAAATATGCACAAGATACATGTACAAAATGTACTTGTCTTAGCAGTGGATCATAGTATGTTGATAGTTTAACATTTTAATGCACCTGGGGTAGAGAGGGAGAAAGGGGATATGGTTGGTTCAAATAATGAAACTTTTAAAAGATGAGAACTATAAATTTGCAAATTGGAAGACTAATAAAAAATGAGAGAGGGAAAGGGCTGTATTGAAGAAGATAAGAGGGGTGGGGGAATAATTTAACATATTAAATACAAAAATTATTCATTGAGGTATATTAGATTGAAAACAAAAGATTTAAAAAGGGGTATAAGGAGCAGTTCGGAATATTTTGAAAGGAGGAAATTACACAAGAAAAATGGAGATGTAGAAAGGATTATCAGGATCAAGTGTAAGGGTGTTTTAATGCATGATCTAATTTACAAAGCTAAGTTATAAAAAGATGAGGGAAAAGACATTTTTTAATTAAAGTTGTAAAAAAAAGATATTTTAGAGGAAGAAATAGAGACAGCCATAGTAGAGTTAAACAATGGGAAAAGGTCCTGGAGCAGATGGTTTGACTTAGTGAATTTTATAGAGTTTTTAAGGATGGACTTTAATCCCCAAGTCAAATGCTAAGCGTAGAAATTGTAAATTAATTTATTATTTTTAAAAAAAAGAGGTGCTTTTAAGAGACTATAGACCTCTATCAATGTTAAATACAGATTTTAAAATTCTTGCAAAAAAATGTTAGCAATACATCGGTTAAGTACGGGTATACCTTGATAAATAATAACAAAACAAATCACTCTATTCAATTCCTAACGGGAGAAAAATTACTGACAAAGTTAGTAATATAAGAGAAACAATAAGTTATATGACAGAGAATACTAAAGAGGGATACTCATTAGTTTTAGATTTGGAAAAAAAAGCATTTGATAGGGTAGAATAGGATTTGCAGTTTAGGGGGTATTTTTGTTCTTGGGAATCATTTTATAAAGAATGGGATTAGAGTTTTACCACAAAGTGTGCAATCATTTGTATAAAGTTTTAATGGGTTTTTAATTGACGTCTTTAGTAATAACAAGATCAGGAAGACAAGGGTGCCCTTATCTGCAATTATTGTATAGTTATATGTTGCGGAACCAATGGGTTTCGTGGTGGGGGAAGGATGAAAATAGTAAAGTAATAAGGTTTTTGAAGGAATACAAAGAACAACACCCCCAACAACATTCATTTTAAGGGATACCAGATAGCGTTGAAAGAGCAATGAATAAAAATACAAAACTATTGTAAGGGTTCAGGAGCAAAAATAAATATAGATAAGAATAGAACAACAAAAATTGCTACCAGATTATTATTTTAGTTTTAAAGAAGAGACAGAAAATAATATGAAAATATTGGGAATTACAATTGGGGAAAAAGAGGAAAAGAAAAACTAGAGATTTAATATCACATTGACGAAATCTTAGGGGAGATGGAAGAAGATTGGTGACCTTCTGGAGACCAAGGATGTTAAAATTAAGAGGGAAAAGTTTGATTGTAAATGTATACGATGCTTTTTAAAAATGTGGTATGCATTAGAGGTTATTTCTTTACTGCCTTGGCATGTGGGTTTATAAGAGATTAAAAAAGGGTATTTTTGAATTTTTTTATATGGGAGAGGAAAACCAGCAAAGATTGCTTATGATACAAATGACAGGACCAATTTAGGGAGGGGAGGTTTAGGCTTGTTATGAACCACATTTAAGGAAGAAGAGTTTAAGAATTGCATTATAAAGAATTTTTTGAATAAAGAAAAATAAGGCAAGACCGGAAAGATGATATGAGATTTTTTTTTTTAAATAGGTGTGGTGGTTTTGAATATGGAAAGGACATTATATGGATGAAAGTGAAAGAAAAATGCTAAATGGTGTATCAGAATTGTATAAAGAAGTTTAAGTGCGTGGAACGAATATTTATTGACACACTTGTATACAAACCAGAAGGGATGGAGGAGCTTGAATCAACCATTATTTTAAATTCAAACATTGTTTAGAAAATAATGAAATATTTTAAGAAATGGATTAAAGCAGGAATAAATAAAGTCAAATATGTTTTATATGAGGTAAAAAAGAAGGTTTTATTCTACCAAAAGTGGCAGACAAAACAAGAAAGTGGAGAAGACGCTGATAAGAGAGTATTGTAAAGCAAATAGTTTGAAAAATAAAAACTAATTCCAAAATGAATGGATAGAAAGAAAAAGGAAAAAAAAAAGGAGGAAGGAGAAGGAAAGGTTCATGTCCTTTTAAAAGAAAGTGGGAATGAAGTGTCTTTTCAGTCATGTTCTTTTTAAAATGATTTATACATTTTTAGAAAAATGTTTTTAAGTAAAACCAACAGTAAATGGTTTTTGAATAGACTATTTCAGGACGCAAATCTGAAAATATTTGGGAGAATTTAAGAATAAGTTATATGGATCCAGTGATTGAGAATTTTAATTTTCTTTTAAGACACAATGTAATTTATACAAAAAATGAGATTATAAAATGGGTTTTGAAACAAAATGCAAGATGGGATGTATGTGAAAGAAGATGAAGGTCTTTACATTTGTTTTATTTTGTACTGAACTAGGAAGATTTTGTGAGAGGGAAATTTGCAATCTTTTGTTGAGGGAATTTTGGGAGAAAAAACTGAAAGACAATGGAAATGGAATCAGTTTTTTTACTTGGTATAAAAGGGAAAGGGAAAGAAATGTATATGGTAAAGTTCATTTTATCTATAGCAAGATATGCAATATGGTGTAGACAATGTAATGAGAGAAAAAAGTTGCAATATTAATATGGGAGGGGTTTTTAAAAGAGGGACATATAAATACTTTATATAATTATTTTAGAATGAATGGACAAGTTGAGAGGTTTTATAAAATCCTCACAGGGAAGGATACAAGAATATTGGAATGTTTTCAAGAATATAAGAAAATTTGCCAAAAGAATTAGGTATTAAAGATTAGGTGTATGTAATGAAACAACGAAGAGAGAAAGATGAATATTATAATGGGAAATATGGACAATGTTTAAATTTGAAAAATAAAAAAAAAAAAAAAGCGTGCCGGATATCGTCTGATACTCGGAAAGCTAAGCAGGGTCGGGCCTGGATGAGTAAGTGGATGGGGACCACCGGGAATACAGGTGCACTGGTAGTGGAGTTTTTTCATCAAAATTGATCTAATACATTGACGCATTTTTTCCTCTAGTGTAGGGTTGTGATCTTTTATAAAGCCACACATTGCAGCAGCCCTACGCTTGCGGCCATTACCACCCTGAGCCACTAGACGGCAACTAGACTGAGCAATAACAGGAAGTGATTGCATTGGCCAAGAGGGCTGTGAGGGAGGCCTCACCCAAACTTTTGGGGTTGTTATTTTGTTGGGTTTTTAAAACAAGTGTTGTTTGTTTGTATTTTTTTTTTCGGGATTTATTTAATTTTGTTGTTTATTGTTGTCCTTCAAAACAGCTTTACTGGTGGGAGGGATTCTGCGGGGTTGTTGTTTTTTTTGTGTTAAAATGGATGGATTAATGGTGTCAAATCCATGTCAGTAACGAGGAACATGGAGGCAAACAGAAAATGGACTGGGATATAGACAAAGAGAAAAGGATTATAATGAAATAACTGACAAGAGGATTTACACAAAAGAAGCGACTGTGGTGATTTTGTCAGGAGGTACAAGCAAGATGGGAGAGCAGATATTATAAAAAAGTACTACTGGTGGAGAAGGCTGAAGTAACAAGAATTTTAAAGGCACTACAAGACTCTAAGCG
This sequence comes from Cyprinus carpio, assembly GCF_018340385.1. Lineage (NCBI taxonomy): Eukaryota > Metazoa > Chordata > Actinopteri > Cypriniformes > Cyprinidae > Cyprinus > Cyprinus carpio. The sequence goes on from NC_056574.1 coordinate 35,878,366, forward strand.
GGATGAGGGAATAAGTGAGACAGCATTGGGAGCATGAAGAGGACACTGAGAAATTGCTGATGGACTAACCATTAAAGTGAAAATTTATAGGAAATTAAAAGCTACACAACAGAGATTTTGAAAGCTGTTCTTGCTCAAGTGCATTTGCCTGCATACATGTGAATAATGATGAGATTTTTTTTAAATAAGCTATAGAAATGATGTGTAGGGAAAAATACCTATTTTCGGGGCCAAGGAGGAGATTCTACTGCCAAGTACTATTATAGAAGACGGAATCGTAGGTTTCCTTGCAGAGAGAGTGGTATTTTCTAAAAGGGAAGTGGTTTTTCTCGCGCTATATACAGCACAAGTGATGGAGACGTGAGGGAGTGTCCCTCAATATTTTTTAGGTGATACACAGTCAGCAGGTGAAGACCTGTAGACTGTGTATGAGCTCCTGACTCATATAATGAAGTGACTGTCTCGGGATTCCCCTAAAATGTCAAATATGTCACAAGGAAAAGAGGCCATTTTTCTCATGAGGAGACTGTGGCTCTGCGCTGAGGGGGTGCTCGGACTGTAAAAATGATTTTGGGACAAATGTGAAAGCTGGGATGGACAATGAGGAGCAGGGAAGAGGGATCAGGTGGTGAGCGGGCGGTCATGCATGGGAATGATAACATGTAGGGGAGAGCAACAGGAGGATGCAGAAAAAATCAGGAGAAAAAGGACATGGTGAAATGGACATGAATCAACAAGATTAACACAGGGAAGAGGGAAGAGAAATGGAGACACAATTAACAATGGTAGATAACTGCGTAGTGTACAGAATATAATAGAGCCAAAGTGGAGGGAGCAGGGAAGGAGGCCCAGAAGTTAGGCGTGGGGAGCAGATAGAGTGGGAAATGACATGGATGGGGGAGCACGGGGGCATCGAATAAAAGAAGAAGAGTGAAAAAGGTAAATACCAAATTTTGAAAAAAGCAAGGAAAAAGAGTGGTGAAGGAAGTTACATATAAAGAAGTGTGACAGTGGTGGAATTTTTAGAAGAGGGAGAGTGGTGGAATGATATGATTTTATTGCAAGAAACTAACTGGAAAGGAAATGTAATTGAAGATTTTAAAAGAAGGTGGGAAGGGGAGATATTTTTTAGTAACGAGGAGAAAAGTTTGGGAGTAGGAGTGGCTATTTTGATAAAAAAAGGGAAAGCTATTATGACAAAACAAATGTATGATGATAAAAAAGGGAAATGTATTGCAGTAGAAATAGATTTTGAGGATGAAAAATTAATTGTAGTAAATGTACATGCACCAAATGAGGAAAAAGATAAGAAAATTTATTTTAATGTTTTAAGAGACATAATGGAGAAATGGAAAAGGGTGGTGGTTGCAGGGGATTTTAATACTGTTTTTAGCAAAATAGACATGGCTAATGGGATGGTTTTTAGGACGGACGGTGGAAGGAAGGAACTTAAATTATTGATGAAAGAAAAAATATATGATTGATGTTTGGAGGGAAAGAAATGAAAAGAAGAGAGAATATTCAAGAAAACAATTAGTTGGGAATTTTATGTGCCAAACTAGGATAGATTCTTTTTTGAGCACAAGAAATTTGGATTGTTTTATTGATGATGTACTTTATAAAGTAATCATAAAATGGTTTTAATAAGGATGGATTTTAAGAGGGAAATGAAAGGGCCTGGGGTATGGATTTTAAATACAGAAATCTTAAAGCATGAAAGTTTAAAAAATGGGATAGAGAATTTATTAGATGAGGAAAAAAAAGATGCAATGTAATTAGAAGATAAAAGACAATGGTGGAAAATGTGAAATTAGAAATAAAGAAATATTCAATTCAAGTTCTGTAAGGTACTGCAAAGGGTGAAAAGGGCAAAGGAAAAGGAGATAATAATCACATCCAACAAAATCACACTTGCATATAATTAGCTGAAGTATTATAATGCATATTTGGCATGCTGTCCGGGGAAGGACTCCAAGCTCGGGAATGGCCCGAACCAAGAGAACCCCCCAAAAAGCAATAGCAAAGGGACAGCTGCCAGACTAAGGACCCCCCCACAATAGCATTGAGATCTGGCGGGGGCTGATATTTGGAAAGTCAGCTGGTTGGCAGGCCGGAAGAGCCTACGTACTCTGGTGGGAGCGACTTATACATTTGGAAAAGTAGGCCCTACCGGCTGCTGGTATCGTACTACGTGATTTGGGGCGCCCGGTCAGGAGGGCTCGAGCCATTGCTCAACCGGAGCACCTCACTGCATTGGAACGGATGAGCCCTACCGGCTGATGAAGGAGTAGCAGCATGATTGAATAGCCCGATCAGGAGGGCCCGAGTTGCCTCGACTGGAATAGGTCACAGTGTTGGCGTACGTGCCCTACTGGCTGATGAGCCCCTGCTAATCAGTGGGCAACCAGGGCAGATAACTGACCGAGAGGGCCCAAGAAGCCTCCGACTGGAGATCTAGACTCAGAACGACGGACGTGTAGTAGTGTAGTGTAGTGTAGTAGACGGGAGATCAATACTCATGGCATCAGATGGATAAGACCTGTTTGTGGGCAGCAAGTAAAGAAACCCAACCGGGAGCACTCTCCCCGACATCTGACACGAGCACAATACTCAACGGCATCAGACGGGTAAGCCTCGCCGGCCTGGGAGCGGGAAAAGGGAACCCGACTGCGCAGGCTCTCACAGCATCCGATGGGAGATCAGGACTCAGGACATCGAACGGGTAAGCCTCACCAGGCGGGGGGAAAAGATTTGGACAGCGTTTGGCAGGAGGTCGAGACTATTAACGTCATACGGCTGAGCATCTCCACCCGTCAAACAGGAACGAAAAGTTAGGTGGCCGTGAGACTCCTTCCGCCGCCACGTCCGATGGAGCTCAATCCGCAGGCACGAACTGGGTAAGGCCTCTCCCCCCACCGTAGCATTGGAGAAAGTAAGTTTATGTGGCTGGAGAACTCTCTCGCCGATGTCCGATTGTGAGCTCAATACTCCACGCTCGAAACTGGGTAGCATCGTCGACCGCCGTAGAAAGGAAGTAAGGTTTGTCTAGCCGGAGGCTCTCACGCCGACATCCGATGGGAGCACAATCTCAAGAGGCTCGAACGGGTAAGCCCGCTGACCGACAGAGGAAAAGGTAGGTGTCTAGCGGGAGGGCTATCGCCGACATCCGATGGGAGCACAATACTCAAGGCATCAAACCGATAAGCCTCTCCGGACGCAAGACGGAAAGGTAAAGTTGTGTTGCCAGGAGGCTCTCGACGGCGTCTGATGGGAGCTCAATACTCAAGGCATCGAACGGGTAAGCCTCGCTGACCGAAGGGGGAAAAGGTAAGGGTGTGTGGCCGGAAGGCTCTCGCCGACGTGCGATGGGAGCTCAATACTCACAGCATCAGACGGGTAAGCCTTTGTTGACCATATGATGAAAAAAGTAAGTTGTCTAGCCGGGAGACTCTCGCCGACATCCGACGGGAGCTCAATACTCACAGCGCCGAAACGGGTAAGCCTCGCTGACCGTAGAAAGGAAAAAGTAATGTTTTCTAGACGGGAGGCTCTCGCCGACGTCTGATGGGAGGTAAATACTCACGACATCAAACGGGTAAGCATCTCCGAGCATAAGACGGAAAGGTAAAGTTGACTGGCCGGTATTTGGCCAGACAGTGAAGGTATTTTTATTTATTTTTTTATTTTTTTAAAGTAAGGGAGTGTAGCCGGGAGGCTCTTGATGGCATCTAGTGGGAGCTCAATACTCACGACACGGACTGCTCATGTTCACCAGTAGTCGGATGGAAAGGCCAAGATCGCTTGACCGGGAGGGCTCTTGCAGCATTCGACGGGCATTCAATACTCACTCCGCGGATGGCTAAGCAACACCGATAGTTGAAAGAAAAACATTCACTCGACCGGGAAAGCTCTTGCAGCACCTGACAGGGAGTTCAATACTAAGAACAATTTGGGTTGTCTAAATGGGAAGATGCTATGAGGATTACTTTGTGTAACTGTTTAAAAATCCGATGAGCTGCTTCCGATAACGTGTCAGAAAGTCTTGGTGCGGTCTTTGCATTCGAAAGTTAAACTTAACAAAAAATAAAATAAATATAATTTCCTTGCCAGTGTACCCAAATAGTTCTATGAATCTGGATGCATAGGCATCTCTGAAATCTGAGGCATGTCGACTTTGCCAGCCAAGTGCTAAGAAGACCCTGAAATATTAAGGTTTTTTTTTTTTTGTTTTTTGGAATTCAGAAACATCAATAGTAACGAGGTGCTTTATGTTTTCAAAACGGCAAGTTATACGGACGCTGATGGATCGATTAGGAGGTTCTGACCCAGAACTTTTCCAAGTAGGCACTCCAGTAGTAATGCAAAACTGAGAAGGCGGGGCTCGAAAGGGCTGCTCGTTAATGGGTAATAGGACTGGTATGATAGCCTAAAGCCAAAAAAATCACTGTTTTACAGTATTGTTTTTTTTTATACACACGTATATATATAATTGACTGGGTAAGTCATTTGATTTGTTTCCTAAAAAGGAGAAGAAAAATAAATAAATGAAGACTGACATCTTTATTTAACCTAAATATGTAACTACAGTTAATTTTAGTTATATAATTCATGTACATATCATTTCATATCATTTAGTTATATAACAATAATCATACACATAATTTGATTTATAAACCCAATTTGAAGCAAAAAACAGATGTTCTCACAAGCTTTGTGAAATTATACCACTAACCTTTTTAGAAGACAGTCCGTCCCCCTCAGAAAACACAGTTCATATAAACCCCCAAAGCATATTGGGATTGCCTCCATAGTTTTTTGTGCATCAAAACAGTGCGTTCGGCCTGCTCAGTAAAGTCAAAATTATTATTTTTTTGTTTTACATCAAGAGGGTCGCATAACAATGCAACTTTTGAGCCACATTCAGGAATTTATGATTGCCGTAGCACCTCTGTCTAAGAATTGTTTTAAAATCAAGATTAGTGTACATTTGATTAAATGTTTAGCAAACGGATAAATTGCACAGTGAAACATGGAGAACAATATCAGGATGTAGTGCCCTTTGCAAGGCTTTTGACAATGCATGTACATTATATGGTTTAAATACTTCATTTTTTCAATAGAACAGGTATCGTTAATTGCTTTTTTCATACCAGGCACATTTACAGCGTCACCAGGCCTCACTCATTATATTTATTTAGGAATTTTTTACAAGCTATTGTGTGATAGGGCGGTGTTTTTTTTTTTTTTTTTTTTTGTTTTTTGAAACACTCCCCTTGGGCTTCTGTGAAAGTGTTCGCTGCTGCGCAGTGGAGAAATATAATAGAGGCTCCTAGCGGGAAGGCGACACTTGCAGCGCCGTGGAGAAATGTAAACGCTCCTGAGGGAGTGGAGAGATATGATAGAGGCTCGGCGGGAGCAGACACGGCAAGCGTTTTTGTTTTTGTTTTTTTTGCGTGCAGCTTTAGGTTATTAGCTTAAAACCATGCATTTCCTCCTTTAATCCGCGAAAATATTTACAAACTAGCCTATCGCACGTGTGTAGACTTGGAGAGAGTTTGCCTAGTATACTCCACGTCACATGTGAATTAGGTTGCACTTGTTGATTGTTTCTTTGTGGTAAACCTTATTTTTAGCTGTACAAAACAGTTCGTTTTGCTGCTTGATATTGACAATTGATGCGTCCTATCATATTATTTTAATCTGTTATCTTAATTAAGAACACTCTGGTTTGTACTGCAAACAGTTTTACTGCACGTTGTTATTCTCCTCATTACTTATCTATAGCGGCTAATGAAACGAAAGCCTCACCCATAGGCTCACTTCCGCGTTGAGGAAAAAGGTGGATAATCGATAGTCGTTTAGGTACATAGCTGAAATAATTTTCTCTCAAATCAATCTTTTTCATCCGTTTATCTGAGTGGAGTGTAATTTAAAATACAGGAAAATATACTCGCGAAATTAAGAAAATCTTAGGAATTTATCTGTATTCTACGCCGTTTGCGATGTGGCTAAAAATAATATCAAGATCCTTGTGTTACAACGTCTTTAACAACTTTCAGCAACCAATGACACCTTTTAGCGACTTACCTAAAAATGTATTTGCAACACGGCCTGTGCCGCTAGCACGAGAGCTTGAGGCCCGGCTGCATGATGACGCTGCGGCCGGATGAGCCACGGTAAAAGGTTGAGTCGAAGCGGGAAGCCAGTGAGGGTCTGCTGCAAGCCTGCTGCTGCGAGCCAGCGCTCAAGGAGAGTCGGGTTTTGTGTGCCGCGGGGCAATGGAGGTGTCGAGCGAGGTGAGTTCGGGGCCTTCCGGGTTTTGCCCGATATATTGGCCGCCCTGTTGTTGTAGATTTAGGAGTGAGGTTTGGCGGATTGCTGGGAGACTAATAACTTAGATCATACAGATCCGCTTTACATGCGGTCCACTTCCCCGATTGGAGGAATTGTAGGCACAACCCTAAGATAAAGGACACCAGGGGAAAATTGGATGACGCTGGTAGATGCGAGGTTAAGCCTTTGGCGTCGTGGGGAGCATGTGGCTGATCGAACAGGCAGCGGCCGCGATGGAGCACGGAGCTCCAGAGAAGTATACAAGCTTCCTGGGTCCTTCTCAAAAAAAATTAGCATATTGTGATAAAGTTCATTATTATTTTCTCCATAAATGGTAAATGATAAAAAACTTAAAACTTTTTTTTTCCCATAATATTTTTTTTAGATTATACAACCCTCCTGGGAATGGAGCTTTAAAGGCCCCGCTAATCGCCAGCATCCCTGGGCCTCCCATAAACTAACCTCAGCAGTGCCAAAGACCACAGCGCTGATTTTTTTGCCCCTCCATGCCCCCAACCCGCCGCATTTTGAACAGTCTGGGAACGCCTATTCGTTCAGAAATCTCTTCTGTGTCTTACCCTCTCGCTTGAGGGGTGCATGTGGCCTTCTGGACAAGCAGTCAGGTCGGCAGTCTTACCCATGATTGCGGTTTGAGTAATGAACCGGCTGGGAGTTTGTTTAAAATCCTCAGCTCAGTAATCTTTTGCCGGTGTTCTTGGTTAATTAGTTGGATTCAGATTGATTAAGTTATAGCCCCGTTTAGAGAACTTTTCTTGATAAGCTTATTTTTTTTGAGATCGGAATTTGGTGTTTTCATGAGCTGTATGCCATGAATCATCAGTCATAAAAACAATAAAAGACCTGAAATTTATTTCATTTGGTGTGGCAATGAATGCGAAAGATATGAAAGTTTTAATTTTTATTCATTACATTATGGAAAATAATGAAGTTTTTATCACAATATGCTAAATTTTGAGAAGGAGACCTGTACCCCTGTTTTTAAAAAAATAGATGGTATTGGAAGTGAATTTTACAAAGTTTTTTTAAGAAAAACTCAGTGTGATTTTAAAGGAAATTTATGATGATGTCTTTTTAGAGGAAAGAAGGAGTTAATCCAAGAATGGGGTTAGGTTTAATGAAAATAATTTATAAGAAAACAAGGTAGTATAAACCAATTTGAAGAATTTTAGACCCATCACAATGCTGAACACTGATTTTAAGATTTTAGCTAAAGTTTTAGCTAACAGATTGAAAGAATGTAATTCTAAGTAAAAATTAGAAACTAATCAAGCATATATGGTGTAACAAAGGGAGGGACATAGCAGACATTACAAGTAGCATAAGAGACATAATAGGTTATATATAAAAAGAAAAGAAAAAAAAGCATATATTTATTAGTTTGGATTTTGAAAAAGCATTTGATAGAAAGTGGAGCATGGATTCTTATTTTCATTATTAAAAGAAGTTTGGTTTTGGGGAAAATTTCATTAAATAGATTGCAATTTTATACAAGGATATCTTACTTGAGAAGTAAAATGTAATGTTTTTTAAGTCCAACCTTTTTAAGTTTTAAGGTCCATAAGGCAGGGGTGTCGTTATCAGCACAGCTTTATTCATTGGTGTGGAACCTCTAGGACATTTAATAAATAAGGAGGAAGGAATAAAAGGAATAAAAAATGGAAGAGGAGGGGGAATTTAAGAAAATCACTTTCCATCACGCCCAGATGATCTCGAAAATTGTGGAAAATATGGAAAGCGTTAAAAAGGTTATGGAAAAAATTCAATACTACTTAATGATGGGGCCGGGTGCAAAAATCAATGAAGAAGAAAAAACAGTGTATATATATGAAATTTGGAGGGGTGGTGCAGGGGTTATCAGGGAATTATTTAAGTTCATGGAGGTACAGGAAATAAAGATTTTAGGGGTGGTTTAGCAAGGATGAAAATGTAGCAGTAGATAATATGTGGGGAAGGGATAGTAGGTGGAATGGAGAGAAGGCTGATTTTTTGGAGGAGCAGGTTTTAAGTTTGAGGGAAAATATTAATTTTTAAATTTGTTAATGTTGAAGCATTTTAATGAAGTCAAAGAGTAAGATATTTGGAAGATCATAAAATGGCAATAGGTGGGATGTGGAACTAGAATGTTTGGAGTATTTTATCAGACACAATGTGGGTTTTACTGAAATGCGATTGTGTACGAAATGCAAAAACAAATGCACGAATGGCTATGTAAAATTTGCTGAGTAGAAAGGTATTTTACACTTGTTTTTTATATTAGTAGAAAAACTATTTGTTTTAAAGAACTAAAAGAGACAATGCTTTGAGAGAGATAACAAGGGGGATTTGGAACTGGGAGATTAATTTTATATTTAAGAATGAGTGAGAATAATGCAAATAAAGAGCTTTTATTAATTTATTATCAATTTTGTAGCAAAAAAGGCAGGTTGGGAAAAGAAGAAATGTGGCTACAAAACAGGGATTTTATTTTAAATTTGTGGTTACTGTTTAAAGGGATGGTGGGACGCTCTGTTCCAAATATTGTATAATGTATTGTACTTTGGGAAAACAAGGTTAAGAATTTTCTGCAAAATATTTACAAAATATGTTTTTTGTATTCTTGGGCAAAAAGCATATTGCCATGCCTAGTAAGGATGATTTTAGTTTTTTCTAATATTTTGTGATTCTGATTGTACAAAATATGCTTAGTGGTTAGTACTTGGATGGGAGGACAGCCTAGGGCAATACCAGGTGCTGTAAGCTTGAGTTTTTTCCTTTACACCTGCTTTAATACATTTTGCGAATTAGGGTGGCTGATCTTTAAATAGCCCACTGCTTTGCAGCAGCCCTCACATAAAGCCATACCACCCTGAGGAGGCATGAATTAGGCTAAACAGGAAGTGGGGAGTATTGGTGCAGAGCGAAACGTGGCGCGAGGTGTTGCCTTGTAGAAACATTTCGAACTTTTGGTTTGTTTGATATCTCTTTATTTAAAAAAAAAGATAAAAGCAGAAGATTTTTTTTTTTTGCTTTATTCCCAACACGACTTCTTGCTGTTTGGGGATCCTCTCTTTCTTGAGGTTGCTGAATGATATGGGCTGATACCCACAGACATGGACAAACGAAGGACAAGGCAAATGAATATGGGAGAAAAATGAGAATGGAATCAAAGAAGACAAGAAACTATGATAAGAGATTAACTGTGTTGGTGGAGGTGTGGGGAAGACAGAATTACGATGATGGAGCTACTGAAAAAAGTAAAGAGAAAGAAAGAATGTGGAGTGGTAGTGGTTGTAGATATAAAAATCCAGAGAATATGAACGGACAATGAAAGATGAGAATGGAAAAGACAAAATTTTGGATGGGCTTAAAGATAAAGAATAGTAGGTTGATGGCAAAGGAAATAAGCAATAATGAGATGGTGGGTTTCATTCCCTAAACCTTCCGACTTATATTCAAGATGAGGAGATAAAGGGGAAGAAAGCTAACAGATTGGGGAGTGACAGCAGTTTCAACTATTAAAAAAGGAGAATGTGGCCAGGGACTGACATTGCTGATGGAGCGAGAGATTCCTGAAAGTCAAGTTCACAGATACTAGTTAAATCGCTGCCATACTCAACAAAGTTTGAGACTTTGGGAGGAACTGAGCATTTCGAGTCATACATGACAAACAGGTTAAAGTTTGCCGTCTGTGCATTCAACCTGGACACATAGTGAAAGACTGTCCAAACTTTAAATGTTTTCGGTGTGGCATGCAGGGGCCACTATGTGAGGAATGCAATGAGGAAACTGTAGTGTTTGCAGGATGAGAACTGCATTTTCGTGTCTAAAATTTCAGAAGAATGGGAGGAAGGAGATAGCGTGGGAAGCTTCGTGGATCTGTATGAAGAGTCGGAGGAGAGTTTAACGGTGGAGGAAGAGGAGAGAGGGGATGCATGGAGTGAAAGAGATTTAACAGCAGGACAACAGACTGTTGAGAAAGAGAGCAGCAGAGATGTTGTTAGAAAGTTTAAAGGAGGGGTAATGGGAAAATCAACGGGAGAGTACAGATGACTGAAGAGAAAGATGGAGGGACAACCAAAAAAGGTGGTAAAAGTGAAGGGGATGATGGGAAAAAGAAAAAACAAGGAACAAGGCACCAAGAAGAAGAAAGCTTACGCTTCAAAGAATAGGAAAGCAGAAGAGAAGAGGTGAGGGAGTTTCGGGAGACCACTGATAAATCTGGACGAGGCGAATTGGACACAAGTGAAGGAAGTATCAAGTTGCTGAAAAAGAAAAATGAAAGGCGGTGAAGAATGCTTTGCAAAAAAGTAAGAACTTGAGATATTTTTAATGTGTTTGCCCTCCTTCTAATATTTGTAATATATATGCAGTGTGTGACACCAATGAAGCATTTCCTGCTTGAACTGTAATGGTCTCAGAGAAATTAATAAGTTTGAGCAGGTTATTGGAAAGCTTAAAACAGATGTAATTTGTTTACAAAGACAGAATTGGTCTGAAGACATAATGGTCAATATAAAAATCTGGGAACATGATATTAATGTACTGTATATCATGGCAAATCAGAAAGGGACTTGTGGAGTGGCGATTCTGATAGAAAAGAGGTGAAAATGTATAATGATAAAGAAATATATAATGTACTAGGCTGGTAGAGGAATGGACTGTTAGGAATAGATTTTATGTTCCAACAATGATCTTTTTAGATTGGTTAATTTATATGCATACACCTAATGTAGAAATCGAAGAGAAAAGGATTTTTTGAGCCAATGAAACCATTATGTATGCAGGCAGCACTGTATAGTGGTTGGGAGATTTTAATGTGTGGTGCACAAGACCTTGGAGGAGATGTGTCTAGAAGTGCAAATTTCAAATCAAATGTGTCTAGAAGGTTTTTAAACAAATTAAATGCAAAGTGAGGATATGGTAGATGCCTGGAGAGCGGAGAACCCATTTAAAAAGGAATTTTCAAGAAGGCAAATGGTGCTGGGAAACTTACGTCGAAACAAAGTCCCGAATAGATCTGTGTTTAGTTAAAGAGAGACATATTACATGTAGAAAATGTGAGATATAAGTTTACTGGAGTAAGTGATCATGCTGCCATGACAGTAAAGATGGCTGGAAATAAGGAAACAAGAGGTGGGGGGGATGTGGTGTCTGAATTCATCTTTATTAAGGAAAGAAGAGTACAGGAAAAGTATTTACAGATGTATAAAAGTGTGAAATGGAAAACTCATTATTTGAAGAGAATGTCTGTGAGTGGTGGGAAATAATGAAAGGGAAAATTAAAAAAAAAGTACAAGGTATTCAAAGCAGAGGCATTTTTATGAGAATGAGCCGAAATGGAGGACATGGGAAATATGTTGGAGAAAGAAGCAGAAAATAGAAAACAACCCTGATTACTACTCAAAGAACATTTCTTTAGGATAAAAGCAGAAATGGAGATATTTAGAAAGAGGAAAAGTGCAAAAGTGCAATAGTAAGGAGCAGAGAGCACAGGATGCGGTGGAGGGGGAAAGTTGCACAAAGTACTTTCTGAATCTAGAGAAAAAAAAAAAAAACAGAGAAAAAATATATATTACAGAGTTGGAAAATGAAAAGAAGGAAAAAGGTAACAGATTATGTAGAAATGACAGAAGTGGTAGAATCATTTTATAAGAAACTCTTCAAGAAGAAAAATGTAAAAACAAGAATGTGTGGATGAAGTTTTAAATACTGTAAGTGCTAGTTTAACTGATGTAGAAAGAATTATGTGTGACCAGTGATATGCATGTATTGAAGAAATAAAAAGAAGCAATAAGACAAACAAAGCCCGAATAAAAGTACAGGATCAGATGGTTTTAGCATGAATTCTATAAGACATTCATAGATATTTTAGCACACCTATGTACTGATTAAGTTATTCAGGAGTATGGAAGAAAGAAGGAGATACCAGAATCAATGAGTTTTGGGGAGTAATTAATATTCTATATAAGAATAAAGGTAGTCCGCTTAATTTGGGAAATTATAGACCTTTATGAGACATTACGGATACAATATGTACAATAAGGGATGTAGTGGATAGTATGGTTAACGAAGGGGAAGGAGGTTTGATTTTATGTATGGATCTAAATAAAGCCTTTGATAGGGTAGAGCACTGTTTTATGGAACAAGCAATGAGGAAATTTGGTTTTGGGAGAGGATTCTGAGGTGGATAAATTTATTATATTGTAATGCAAAAGTTGTGTAAAAGTAAATGGTGTTTTTAAGCAAATCCTTTCCCACTAGAAGATCAGTGAGGCAAGGATGTCCGCTGTCTAACTATGCTGTATTCAATATCAATAGTTGAGCTGCTAAGCTTACACTGGTAAAGAGAGATGGGGAAATAAGAAGAATTCCAGTACCACATGGGGATTGAGTTTAATTCACCAGTATGCAGATGACACAACATTTACTGTAAGTGATATGGAAAAGTATAAAAAAAGAATAATGAAACGCATTGAAACATATGGAAAGCCATCCAGAGCAAAAATTAATATTGAAAAAATATGAAATGAGTATAGGAGAGGGATAGATATGAGCAGGTGTGAAAATAATTTTAAAGTCACAAAAAAGAATACACAAGGATTTTAGGAGTAGATATAGGAGTTAATGCCAAAAGAAGCAAGAGATGCTACATGTACAGGGATTTTAAATAAAAATAAAAAACAAGTACTATAATTTTTTGGAAATTAAGAAAAACACTAACAGCTACGCTACTAACACTAAGGGGTAAAGTAATAGTAGATTAATTCCTTGCTGCTTACCAAATGTAATTATGTATTGGGTGCAGCTGACTTGCCAGTTTGGGTGGTAAATGAGATGAAGGAGGTTCTTAATCTTTTTTTTTATGGGGAGGGAAAGGGGTTAAAATATCAAAAAACACATTAATAGCAGACTACACAGGAGGAGGTTTAAAGTTGATTGATTTAGAGGTTAAAGAAAAAAACAATAAAGTGAAAACAATGAAGAAGTATTTATATGATAAAGTGCAATATGGATGGAAAGGTTCATGGAAGACTTTTTTTGGATAAAAGTAGTGGATGTGGAGAAAGAAGTGGTATTCATGGCTTTAAAGAAGCCAATGTTTGAAAATATACCATTATTTTATCAAGAAGTATTTAGTGCATGGGCAGAGTTTTTAATGGACGTGAAATATGATTGTGAAAAAATATAAATCAAATACACAAGCAACCAATTTTTCTTAATCCAAAGATAAGAATGAATGGGGAAAATGTTTTTATAATAGACTGTACATGAAAAGCAGGAGTAAGACAATTAAAGGATATGGTATATATGAATATGTGAAAGGTTTTATGCCAAATAGACCTATTTATGATTACGTATTGGAATGGGATGACGAAATTGAAAAATCAAAAAGTGGATTCTGTATGTAGAAAATATTAAAACAAGCTTGCCCAGGATTTGGGTTGGGAAATGATTGAGAGAGAGACAGCTAAACCGGGGAACTGGGGAATGCCAGAAAATGTTTATTGTTGGGAAAAATGGTGAAAAAAGAAATGTCCTGACAGATATAACGACGAAAACATATATATAACTTTTTTTGTGGAAAAGGATATTAAAGGTCACCTGCATCAGAAGCTGTGTGGCAAAAACTGTTTCCAGGATTTAATGTAAAGTCAATATGGAAGAACTTAAGTGTGAAGTACAATGGACTGGAGTGTAAGAAACTTAGACTTTAAATTAAGACATAATAGAATATACCACACAAAGGTGGTGATTCATCAAATTAATAAGAATGTGAATAGAGAATGTGACATATGTAAAACTGATACATAATCGTTAATGCATATATATTTTTGAATGTAAAGAGCTAGACATATTTAATGAAAAAACTGAAAAAATTGATAAAAAGGATGACTGGGGAAAAGAGATAGAAGGAGGAGATGAATGGAGAAAATTGTTTTTTATTTGGTGAATGTAATAATTTGTAATGATTTGAAGGTTCATTTGTGTAGTGTTACATTTAAGTCATACAAGATATACAATTTGGGCAAGAAAGAATTTGGCATATTTTGAAGGGAAAAAAAAGTGAGACATTAATGCTGATCAATTTTAAAAACAGTAGTAGAAGAAAAGAATGTCTCTTTCTAATGTGGAAATATCTGAGCCAAGATGTATGTTAGAAAAAAGTTTTCATTAATGGATGGACTTGTGTGTGTGGATGTGAAGGAGAGTTTAAGCATAAATTCCCTAAGCAGAAAAGGAAAAGAAAATATCAATAGAAAAATTAAAAGCGATATAAATCTTAGGTATGTATGCAAATCATTGGTGATGGGATAGACATATTTCTTGTATTTTATGTAATTATTTGATGGCTGCTCATACTCTATTTTAGATCTATAATTGTGGTTGATTTGATCACTTTTGTCCAAGCATGATCTAAATCTGATCTCGGAAGCTAGCTAAGCAGAGGTCGGGCCTAGATTGAAGTATATGAATTTGGGGAGACCGCCTGGGAATACCAGATGCTGTAAGCTTTAGTTTTTTTTTTTTTTAAATTGATCTAATACACTGCAGGAATTAGAGTTGGCTTCAATCTTTAAATAGCCACACACTTTGCAGCAGCCCACAAACTACGACCATACCTGCCCTGAAGCGCGTCTGATCTGGAATCTAAGCAGGAGTCGGGGCCTGGTTAGTACGATAGTTGGGGAGACCACTTATGGGAATACCTGCAGGAGTGCTGTAAGCTTTAGTTTTTCTCTTTCAAAATTGATCCTAATATACCTGCAAATTAGAATTTTGCTGATCTTTAAATAGCCCACACTTTGCAGCAACCACCGTACTGGCCATACCACCCCTAACAGAGCCTGTGAGAGGGAGCTAGTCAGTTGCTAGATTACAGGAAGTATTGGCTGCAAGCGGTGAGAAAAGGAAGCTCACTATGCATGTCTTTGTTTTTTTGTTTGTTTTATGTTAGAATCATTTGTTTATCTGTTGACCCAGTCTTTTTTGAGTTTTATGTTTATTTTTTTTCTTTTTAAAGGATTTTATGTTTATTTTTTCCTTAATCCCTCCCTCAAAATGGTGTTTTGGGAGGAACTAAATCTTAGTCTGCGTGCTTTGTTTATGATGGATGGACCTGCGTTAGCAGTTTGGAAATAGGAGAATCAAAATGGTGAACAGACCGGACGGGACAAACAACAAAGAGATGGACATGGACAGAGGAGAGAAGAAAGAAAAGGAGAACATGAAAAGAGTGTACAAAAGGAAATAACGATAACAGTGGATTTCTGAGATGAAAAAGAGGGGAAACGCATTGGATATCATAAAAGAACGGGGACGGAGAAGATTGGGGAAGGAAAGATTTTTGGCGGTGAGACTAAAACAAATAAACGAAAGTATGAATTCTACACTTGGAACAGGAGGAGGACACAGAAATTTTAATGAATGGACTGGACTTTAAAGAGTATGAGTTTTTGAGGCGGTTAAAAGACTGCAGAACAGGGACTATGTTGTTTCTTTTTCTCTATGCACCTTCCTGCTTACATTGAAGATGGTGACATTTTAAGTAAACTGGAACAGTGGGGGAGTTATCCCGCTTTATCCACAATCAAAAAAAGTAGGGGTGTATCCGGGCACTAATAAGTTGAGGATGGCACCGCGGTTTATAAGCGAGGATTTCCAGTGAGTTGGGCTCATTACCGTATAGCCGCGAAAATGGGGAGCAGCTGAAGGGGCCACAATATTTCCGAGGGTGATGCACAGTCACAGGTGAAAACCTGTCGGCTGTTACTTGAGCCCGGACCATGTATGATTAGGAGCTGTCCAGATTTCAAAGATTGCTACAAAATGTGAGGAGAGGGCCACTTAGCAAGAGACTGCAAGCAGCGGTTAAGTGCCGGATTGCCGAGAAGGTCTTAAACAAATCGCGAATGCTGGATGGAGGGAGAAGGGAGGAAGAAAGAGGAGCATGGGTGAGCGGGCGAGGTGCATGAAAGAGACACAGAAAAGGGGAGTGAAGAAGAGGGAGAAATCGGAGGAATGGTAGTGAGCCAAACTACAGAAAATAAAGAAATAAGAAGAAGTTGATGGATGGATGAAGGGGAATAAACAGGGGAAACAAACACAACAAGAGGAGGAGAAACTGGACACAGATGGACATGACTGTAAGCCTGGAGGGGGAGTGTATTGGGACAGAGCAGAACAAAGAGACAGAAGAACAGAACATGGGAAATAGAGAATGAAAGCGGAAAAAGGGGTAGAAGAAGACAATTCAAGCAGAAACTTTAGCAAAAGGAGAAGATCGATGATAAAGGTAATACCCGAGCATATGAAGGTAGCTAAAAAAGTGTGGAGGACTTAAAAAGTGTGCAACAAAATATGGATAGAAATGAGTTGGTAAAGGACTTGGAGGAGATGGGATGAAAAAAATTTAGTTAATGAATGTCTTTTTAAGAATTGTTTTTTGTGTTATGGTTTTAAGAATGGTTGCTTTTAATGCTAGAGGGTTAGTGGATATAAGAAAATGTTAAGGAAATGTGTAAACAGGAAGATGTGATTATATTACAAGAAACTAACTGGAAAGAAGAGCATATTAGTGAAATAAGAAAAAAATGGAATGGGAAGATTTTATATAATAATGGTGATGATAGATTCGGAAGAGGAGTTGTGGTGTTAATAAGAGAAAACATAGACGTAAAATGTAATGTTGTATATAATGATGAAGTTGGGAAAATGTATAGCATTTGAATGGAATATGAAGAGAGGGAAAATACTTGTAGTAAATGTACATGAGCCAACAAAAGAGATGGAGAAGAGGGAGTATTATAATGTTTTTAAGGAAACTTGTAAAAAGAAATATAAAGAAATTATTATTATGAGGATTTTAATGTTGTTTTTAGTAAGGATATGGCTGAGGGAATGATTTTTAAGACAGACACAGGACGAAAAGAGTTAAAATTGCTGATGGAAGAAAATAATTTGATTTGATGTATGGAGAGAAAGGAATGAAAAAGAAAAAGAATTTTCAAGAGGACAAATAGTGGGAAATTTTATGTGTAAAACAAGAATTGATTTTTATTTTATGTACAAGAAATATTGAAAGTTTTTTTTTTTGGGGAAAATAAGGTATGAAGAAACAAGTTTAAGTGATCATAAACCTATTTTTATGCAAATAGATTGGAATGTAGTGAAAAGAGGCCCGGGAGTATGGGTTTTAAACACTGAGATTCTAAAGAATCAAGACTATGTTTTAAGTATACAAGAAATCATTACAAAGGGAAAAAGAAAATGGACTGTATAGAGAAGATAAGAAAATTTGGTGGGAAAATGTGAAGTATTTAATCAGAAAGTTTACCATGAAATACTGTGGGATAGTACAGAGATGTCAAAAGGGTTAAGGAAGAGAAATAAGAGAACAATTAGAAAAAGAAATGAATAAGAACTAATAAGATCTGCAACAGATAAAAGAAATAGAAGAAAAACTTAAAGAAAAGAAGAAAAAAAGAAATACAGCGGGGCAAGATTAAGAAGCAAATCAAAGTACACAGTGGAAGGAGAAAAAATGTACAAAGTTTTTTCTTTGACTTAGAAAGAAGAAGGGAATGGTGCAAACAATCAAAAGATTAAAAGGGAAAATGGAGATATGGTGGAAACAAATGAGGGGATCTTTAAAAGCAATAAAATAATATTATGAAAAGCTATTTAAAAAGCAGAGGGAGAAAAGTAATGATGAAGAAAACAGAAAATTACTGAAACAAATAAAGACAAAAGTAGGGGAGGATGATAAAAAAACAGTGGAGCAAGAGATAAGAGAGGAAGAATAAAAAGGCACTAAGTGAACTGCCAAAGGGGAAAAGACCAGGCATATGGTTTAGGGACTGAATTATACAAAACATTAAGGATTTTTTTACAACCGGTATTTTAAAAGAAGTATATGAAGTATCTTTAAGAAAGAGGAAATTAAATCAGAGAAATGGGAATGGATTAAATAAAGTGTGATATATAAAAGGAAAGGAGAAAACGTCGACTAAAAATTATAGACCAATTACATGCTGAATACAGGTCTGAAAATTTTACAAAGTATAGCTAACAAGATTGAAAGAGGTAAGGCCAACCAAATGAAACAAATCAGCATTCTGGCATTAAAGGGAAAGATATAGCAGACACAACAATAAGTATAATAGTTAGAATAAAGATTATGAAAGAAAAAAAAAGAAAAAAGGAATAGGTTATTAGTTTGGATTTCGGAAAACGCTTTTGACAAGAGTGGAGCATGATATTTATTTAAAAATTTTAAGAGGGGTACAGGTTGGGGAAAATTTGTCAAAGTGGATCATGATTTTATATGGGGAGCAATAAAAGAATAAAATGTAACATTTTTTAACTGAATGTTTTAAAATTACTAGGTCAATAAGACAAGAGTCCCATTATCAGCTTGGCTTTTAAATGCGTTAGTTGCATACCCTTGGGATTAGCTGTAAAAATAGATGAAGACCATAAGAGGGATAAACATTGAAGGAAGTGGGGGAAATGAAAAAATATTTCAATACGCGGATGATACAACAATAATATTTCAGATATAGAGAGTGTTACTAAAGTAATGGAAGGTGCTACAGATGTTTTGTAGGGATAGGAGGCAAGTAAATAAGAGAAAACGAGATATATGAGATTTTGGAGGAGTGACTGCTTGAACGACTGCTTTCATTTTAAAGAAAACCAAGAAAAAGATTTTAGGTGTTCAATGGGGAAACGATGCAATGAATTTAAAGAAATAATGTGGGAAGAAATAGTAGGCGAATTGGAAAGAAGGTACATTTGGGATGTAGCGTGGAACCGACAAATAAAGGATTCGATCGGGGCATGGTGAAACATGAGCAATTCCACAGAAAGCAGGATGTGTAAATCAACTCCTCGCACCACAGTCTGATAACAAACAACTCTTCACGAAACAGATCTTCGACATAACACCATTAGGAACCCATTATTGACAATTCAATCGGAAGAGAGATTGTCTAATTTGGGGCAACGTAATCGAAGGTTGGACAGTCTGACCCTCACAATGTAAACGCCATGAGAGTCAAACAAGAGGTTGTTGGATTGACTCCCCCCCTAGCAAAACATGGCTGAAATTCCTAAGGAGCACCTGTTACCCCTCTGTTCTTCACAGGAGTATCCTTACTCCCCAGAATGGCACAGAGAAGGCCTTCCAATGCATGATGCACCAAAATGAACTAAAAAAAAAGCTTCTAACATGGTATCAGTCCTTGCCAAAACTCCATATCATACATGTAACCCCACATTTGAATTATAATTTCTAATCACTATTGTGTATGTCTTTTTTAAATAACTCTGGAATAGCTTAAGGGATATATTCCATGTTTAGTATGTGTGTGTTCGAATCTTCTTGCATTGAAACGTTTTGACCATCAGTAATTTGTCAAATGTATTCCTATTCTTGTTATAGAATCATGTCCAAAGTATGTACTCTGCAAGAGCGGGAAAAATGCGGACCACGTGAGTGATAAGATAACATATGATGTATGAATGGGTCGGGACAAACAATGCAAACACCACGAGGAAAAGACAATATCTAATTGGCAAGACCAACATTTGAGTGTGGCCAAAGGCAGTTAAATACCTCAGGACACCATCAAATCTTGCTTTAGATTTTAGCTTTCGTTTAGCTGTTGCATATCAGTCATGCGGCTTTTAGCCTGCTACTAGCTTAGCTTGTAGCTTTAGCTTGTAGTCATGCCTTTTGCCATCACTTTTACGTTCTTCGAGCGCCTGTTCGCTGCTGAGGCCTGCACGCCTGCCTACTTAGCCACGATTGAGAAGAAACCCCACTAGTCCAGTCAAACTTTACTTCTTTTCTTTTCCGTTTGAGGAGTTTCGTGTTATGAGTTAATTTTGTAACGCCGTGTCTACGAGTCTGACCTCGCGTGCCCTGTCTGAAACTACAAACCAGCACCACATAACTCTGCATCTTCAGCCACGCCAACCAGGGCTTCCCAAGAAGTCCTCAACGGACTCTACTGAACTTCCAGCAACGCAACTTCGGAAACCCCACTTTTCAGCGACAACAAAAGGGAACCCGTAAAACAGCAACGAAGTAAACCTCCCGATTCACCTCTGTATGGTGTTATCTAATATAATTTTAACCTCATTTAGGAACTCAGTGCGAGGGGTAATAAGTGATTAAAAGGTTGTTCATGTCTATGCAATTTCCGATTGCTGGAAACTTGGATGTCACCATTTCCAGCTTCTAAATATTTTCCTACCTTTCTATCTTCCGACAACTTGGTGAATGTGTGATTGTGCGTGTGCTTATGTGTAGATTAGTTTTATAGCCTTAGATTTATCTAATAAAGGCTTAATTATATTAAAAGAGAAGTATCTTGTGTTTTGTGCCTCCCAAGTTAATTCTTAAACTGCCGATCTTGTTACTGTGCTAATTAATGTGTTTTCACCTATACTTTGGAATATTAATAATCCAGCGCAGATTGATGTTAAACGCTCGTTCAGTGAATAGCTGGACGTTTCAGTGATCAGCGTGAAACGGATTCTGTTCAATTCCCTTTAAAAATCTTAAATGATTCCTTTGAGCTAAATGACTGTTTCCCTTACAGGAAATTGCGGGACGTTAGTTACTGTTAACTTGTCTTCCAAAGTACATACTTGATCCATGTTGGTTGTGCTATTGCATTTTTCAAGTATTTTGAGCCACGGTCGTTGTTGTTTGTTTTTTTTTTGTTTTGTTTTTTGTTTTTGTACATTATCTGTGATGTTACAGACTCGTGACTGTACATTGTTGGTAAGTGTTTCAGGACAATGAATAAAAACAGTATTACGCACAAAAAAAAAAAAAAAGGGAAGGTTAATTTTAAAGGTGTTGATGGTGTCAAAGTGTGTGGTATGTTTATGGACTGCTATGCCAACGTGGGTGGAAAAAAGGTTGAAAAAATGTTTTTTTTTTATTTTTTTATGGAACAATAAACCTCCAAGATTGCATATAATTTACATATTGGAGAGAAGCAGGAAAGGGGAGTGATGGGATTTATTGATGTATTGGAACAAAAGAAAAAAATTGTTTAAGAATTAAAAATAATAAAAAATATCTAAGATGAGGGACACAAAACAGCGATATAAAAGACAATGTTATATTTCTTGAACAAATGTGGGAATTTAAATTTGGGAGGATAGTATTTTTATTGATGAAAAACTAAGAATTGGGATGGTGGAAGGGTTGCCAGATTTTTTATAAAGAACTGATGGAGTGCTTGGGGGAAAATTTTAATTAATGTTCATTTTTAATCCACAAGGTGAGGGAGCATTTCTTTAAATCCAGCCTTTATTCTTTATTTTAAATCAGCCTATATTATTAAAATAATGGCATCTTAAGCCAAGGAAAAGAGATTTTTTATAAGGGAAATGTAGGTGGGATGTTGGGATCACAAGAATCAGAGATGTTTTATATATGAATTTAGCAGGGGTTTTACCATTGCAGTACATAATAGATACAATGGAAGAGGCAAAAGAGGCACACAGCCAGATTACAACTGAAATGTAAATGGTGTAAAATGAAAGGAAGACGAAAAACAAAATAACATTATAATATACATTGGCAAATATCCCCTAAAAAAAAGCCATTAAAAAAAAAAAGCGCAGTCTTAGGCTACAGTCTACCATCAAAAATTTAAAGAAAGACCTGCAACACAAAGGCTCTTATGCAGCTTATTACAGCATAAACAGTCATTATATATGCCTAATCATGCCTCTTCTGTTTAACAAATCGTACTCCACGGATTTTCACACAAAACTGCACTTACTAATTTCCAACCCAAGGGCGCAGCCAGATTTTGCAAACCTGCATTCTCCAGTTTTTTAACCAGTTTTGGTATTGAATATTATTATGTGGAATAGGCCTACAGCAGCAAGGTTTTATAGTGATATCTCTATCACCGTTCTATCAATAATCTATGGAATAATAAATGATTTAATAGAAAGATGTGCGTCAAAATCTTGTTTAATTTAGATGATCTTGTGATGAACTTGATTATTATTGTACAATAAACTTAAGTACTGTGTGACTGACTCTTGGAGTAATTGAAGTTCCTCCTTTGTAAAGTCGTTTTTCGATAAAAGTTTCTTATGTATAACCTGTATATTAATATATATTGAATAATAAAAATAAAAAATGATAAATAGTTATTTTTGCCATTATTATTTTAATTACAATGTATAGGCTAAAATAAATGAGTGCTTAAGACACAGTAAAAAAAAGGTTTATCAAAATAATTAATGAATGCTTTTTTTTTAAATAACTTTAAACAGTTTGGAAATGTGTTTAAAAACTATTCGGCTTTTTAGCACCGAGGCTTATTTAGGTGATTTATATATAGGCTACTAGCTACCAGCTTTTTTACTAGAGTTGGGTAACGCTTCACTTCGTTATTTTATTTATTAAATAATTAGGGCCTTATTATAGCATTGTTTTTTACCATTTTTTGTGGTTTTTTTTTTTTTCAGGAAATTTTCTATTCTTCTTTTTAGCGTTTATTTTAGCCTATAAAACACGGCGCGGCCCTTTATCCTATTGGTGATTAGCTGTAAAATAAGCGCTAAAAAAAGACTATTTTGTGAAGTGCGGATCATGGTTTCATAGGATACTGCTATGAAAAATAATGTTTAATAAACAGAAATAAATTTGCGGTGGAAGGCGGAGCCACAAACCGTGGCGTTTAAACAAATCAGCAGGAGCAGTTGGGAACGACGGTCTTGCCAAGGAGTTATGGTCGCGATTAGATGCACGTTCAAAAGAGCGAAGGTATGGTTTACAAAAATCTAAGTTTACGCCGCATTGGAAAGTGCGTGGGTCGCAGTTTAGTTAATTCATGAGCAGGTGCAGTTTATAAACTGAGGGGGACGGATTGCAAAACCGTCAGCCACGCGATTGATTTTTTTTTTTCTCCTACAGGTGATGTCCCGGGTCTCAGAAATCACGTGCATCAAATTCTCATCAAATACTGCTTAAAAAAAAAACTCCCTGTCAATACAGAATGCTGTAGTCTAGTTTGCGGCTGCCAATGCATCAAATGGAAAAAAAAATAACGATGTGCTCGGAAAAAATAAGTCAAAGTTCCCGTCTCAATCGAAGTTTCAGCGTAAATCTCAGTCAGAGAAAGAAACGGATGCATGTCATTACCGGTATTAGATACATGCATTAGTCTTGAAAGGACAGCAACCCAATATACCTGCAGCTGTTTGGAGTCACTTTGCTGTAACTTTGTTTCTCCAGGTTAGAGGGTTACCTGTTATATTATAGCCACTTCTCCAGACACCACTACAATACTGGGCCTAGCCCAAACCATGAAAAAACATCCAAGACCATTATCCCACCTTCAACATTGGTCAATATAATTTTTGCCTACAGTATATAGTGTAGCAAGGTAGTCTTCAGAACCTTTAATAATTAAATTTTAGGGGACCCCCCCAAGAGTCCTAAGTCATTTCGAACCCTGATGCCAAGTGTTAGCAGTTTGAAAAATCAAGAATAATAACAGAGTGAATAATAATTATTTGTAAATGCTGGACCGTTCTCATTTCGCTCTCCGCAAATGGAACCTTGAAGATTGTTCATCTTTTTAACCAAGAATGAAAACCAAAATGAAAACATTTAGCTTTTTTAATCCGTATATATATATATATATATGTATATATATATATATATATATATATATATATATATATATATATATATATATATATATATATATATATACATATGCTACACAGGGTTGAAATGACTTAGGAGCCAAACTACTTTGCATTTTGAATTTTTGCCTCTTACTGTGTGACCAAAGCAATTGTGGAATTGTGTGACTATGATTGTGCTGGTGCCTCAACGCGCCATATATATTCATTGGAAACAGCAGTCGCTTCACCCGAGCCATCTTGGCGTGAGCAGCGTCCACTTTTGGCATATTTTTGTTCATTATAATTTTTTTTTTGTTTTTTTCAGATGATACTGAAAAACACGCAGTGAAATCAACCGCCGCCTAATTTGTAGCTAATGAATAAGAGTTTAGCTTCAAAGTCAAGCAACATGTTTGATTTGTCCTGAATGAGAGAGAGATAAGCCCAACCTTACCTTATGTATCCCTTTTAAATTATTTTTGAATTATTATTTTTGTGTTTGTTTATAAGCCTATATTATATATATACTACTGCAATTAAATTTATCCATTAGAATTATATATTTGTAATTTTCTCGTTCTGTTCTGATAAATTTGTTGAATTTAAAGGATTTGTTGTAAAGTGAAGCTTAAACTAAAATATCCTGCTGGTACATTAGCCTATAACATTCATTAGGCCTGCCGCTATTATTTCCTGAATGTAATAAAAATGCAGCTTCCTCACAAATGAGATTAATTTTTTTTGCATGTTAAAAAAATGCAGCAGAAGCGAAAATAGGCGATTAATTGGATTTAAAATGTATTTATTGTAGGTTAAATAAATTTACATTACCATAGCCTACTTTAGGAATGAGTATGGGCCTAACCTACAGTAGGTGGCCATCCAAAATGTTGGTTCTAGCAGCAAGGTAATCGCCTGGGCCGGCAAGGTCTGCAAAGGCATTTGCATTGCAGCTTTGACAGCTGAGTGGCGCTTTTAATCCACAAGTTTTCAAACAAGTGCATCAAAGCACATTTTCTCGCCGAATAGGCGTCAGCTTTGCCTCACCGTTTGTTATGTTTGACTGCAGTCGTGGAGAAAATGAAATGAAAACACTTTAGGCTAGTTAAAATATTTAATATTCACAGATAAAAGTTTAGTCCTTATGAAGATATAATGCTGCTTTCTTAGAACGAATTCAAGCAGGATAAATGTGAAGCCTATGAGCCTGTGCTTATATTTTCTCTACACATTTAAATAGTGTGCAGTATTATTTATATAATATGAATTGTGTGTTATATTATTCAAAAAGAAATTGTGGTTTGCTAACTATTGCATCGGAGCAGTGGTAGCCTATTGTGAGCTAGGCTTGCTGTTTTTACAAGAACTGAGATTTTCTTTATTCAGTATGTAAAATGTGAGGGACTGTATAATTTACGCTCCTAATTATTTAGGCCTAATTAAAACAAGAAAACGAATAAATTAAACTTGTGCATGATTTAGCTAAATCACTGAAACTCTAAAGAATCGGATTCTGATTAATAAAACGTCCTCATGATGATTAAACTCAGGTCATTAATCAACAAAATACACACAATGTAAAAAAAGAGCTTCATTAATTGGACAACTTCAGTGATTTTTTAAATGGAGTCTTCTTTGCATTTTACTTTCATATAATTTAAGTAAAGTAAATAATAAATAAATAAAATGAAATAAATAGAATTGCAGCCCCGCATTGTAAATGCAGGTTTGTACAATATTCTGCAAAAATGTCAGAGTGCAAAAAGATTTGCTGAAGGTCGCATGGCAGGACTTGATTCTGCATGTGCAGCATTTATTCTTGGTTTGTCTACATTTTATCTTAATTACAAATCTTGTTTGGTTTTATTTTGGATAATTGCAATGTACAAAAACAACAACTTTGTAATGCATAATGCAAAATGTGAATTATTATTCATATTCAAGTGTTTGTGCTGAGTAATTATTAATGCGCTTTGACAGGAGCTCCTCTCAACTCAATCACGATTGATTTTTTTTCCCTAAATAATGAAATAAACTGAAAATCTGGGTGTCTCACATACATGAGAACATATATCTACATGAAAAGCTTGGAGAAATGTCTTTTAAACGAATCAATCAAAATGAAAGCATTATGTAATCTGAGAAGGTTTCATTCTCTCTCAAAGCTTCGTTCATGTGGAGAGAGCCAGCACTGTGAATTTCATCTTGCAGCCGACAAGAAAACATTTTATTAATAAATAATTAAAATGTCTCCTTTTTCAAAATTATTAGGCTACTTCTGCCTGTGCTTTGTGGAAAACTTAATGCGTTTTCTTGAGCGTGGAATATATTAAGGCTCATTATGGATTATAGATGTAAATTTAATATAAACCTGTAGATTAGTTGAATAATAACAAAATGAGCGACTAGTTACTAGAAAAATCTTCACGTGGGAGGCAGCTCTATTAAATACCCTCTAGACATCTCTGTTAAAGTTTTTAAAGCATTTTTATACGGCGTTTGTATAAATTCTTCTTTCAGAATAGTCTGTAGCAGAGAGATGCCTTAACAATGAATTTCTCTGAAACACAAAAAGCGAAAATGTAAATAAAATTGATATTTTATGTTTTGAGAATGGCCATGGCACCTTCTCTGCAGATATTGTGCTTCTGGTTTGTGCATTTTAAATCACATAAAGACTACAAAATATAATGTCTCCCAAAACTCTGGTGTTTTTTTTTTGTCACCTATAAAACATGTTCATAGATCGGATACTTTAAGTTTTCCAGAGTCAAGACATCAGTAAAGAGATTATTTAATATAGGCCTATTGTTTTGAATAGGCTACATTCTGAAATGGTATATTTCACACTCTAAAAAAATATTGTATGGACGCAACAAAATAAAGCGGCCGACGCTCCACTCAGGGCTAGTAGTTCTGATTGGGCTCCAACCCTCCCAGCAGCGTTTGAGACAAGCTGCCGAGCAGTGTATGAGCGGCGCGGACATTGTGATTCTGACAAAGAGGCGGATTTTTAAAAGTCGGGCGTCGTGGTTTTCACTGAAGCTCCAGCACCGCTCCATCACGAGTACAATTCATGCCAACGGCCCGTAATATAACTGCATATTTAGCAAGAATTCACATGATGAACATATTTAGCTATAGCTTGATACACATAATCTCTCCGATCAGAAGACTATAATGACGGCAATAGTCAAGCGTTACAGGCTAGTTCTCAAGGGAGTTTGTCTGTTTCTTTTACTGATTATTTTCGGGTTAAAGCATGATTTAAACAGATACAGCACATTCATACACGCAATCGCTGTCCGCAATAATGCATTCAAACAAATGTAATCTTACAGTACTTCATCTGTATCTGATTTTGAATGAGCAGAAATCTGTTCGAAATGCATCGATCCGTAGATAAAATAACTGGAGAAAATGTACTGTTATTTTCAATACAAACAAAATTTGCACAGCAGAAAGCAACAATTATACCTTTTAATGCTGACAATGGCTATTTGTTTGGTGTTTGAGTAGGAAAAAAAGTCTTGTAAACAATAGCACTAATCCCCTTTGAAACTGTCCTGTAATTTTTATTTATTTATTTTATAGGCTACATTATGAAAAAACA
Organism: Cyprinus carpio; assembly: GCF_018340385.1. NCBI lineage: Eukaryota > Metazoa > Chordata > Actinopteri > Cypriniformes > Cyprinidae > Cyprinus > Cyprinus carpio. The sequence continues at coordinate 35,905,988 of NC_056574.1, forward strand.
TTTCAACTTTATCCACTTGTTTGCGAGTCGCAGAGCAGTGTTTCTGGTAATCAGTGAGCTGGAGCGGAGTGATTCATAAATGCTGAGTGCGGAGGAAATTGTATGATTGCATGATGAGGCTAGTATTAAAAAATAAATAAATACAATAAAAATAAAGGTCTTTCCAGCATTAAGGTAATAACGTTACTGCTTTTATTCATCATCTTGTCTCAGTTATAAATGTTGACGGGTAAACTGATAAAGAATTATATTAAAAACTTGTCTTGACACCATTTCTTGTTCATTTTGAATATTATGCGATTTTAAGTAGGGAGGCAAAAAAAAAATTTGACTTTAAATTGTAAAGCAGACTTTTTATGATGTTGTATTAACAAGGTTTCGGGAGAAGCAGTCAGATGCTTAGCTAATTATTAGCACAGGTGGAGCTCACTTAAGATAATCAAACACTAGGGTATAAATACAGCTGACTTACCCCTAGCCATTGATGGTTTATCAGCATTTCGGTTTGCACCTTTTGCCATTATTATGCAGGGGACTCAGCTTCTCTCATTTAGAAGGCGAGGTCTATATTGGGAGTTTTCAGTTCTCTGGCCAAGTACCGGGCCCAGGATCAGCGCCTTCTCTGCCAGACACCGCGGACGAGCTCCGTGCTTCTATTGTGGCCGCCCGATCTGCTTGACCAGCCAAATGATCACCACGAACGCGAGGGACTAACCTGCGCATCTACACGGCTTCCGCGTCAATTTTACCCCGTCGTCTTTTTATCTTTAGGCTGTGAAACCAATTCTACAAATCGTAACGTGGACCGCCCACTACGTAAGTCCGGGAAAACGGCTGATTAATTCCGATGCTCCGTCCTCGCGAGAGGAAAAACAAAGCTGGATCTGTATGATCCTAAGTTATTAGTACCAAGCAATCCAGCCAAACCTGCCGCCCAGGACAGCACCGCCGATCTCACCACAGCAAGCCTCACGCTTCCCGCTTCAACAGCCTTTTACCGGGGCTCATCGGCCGCCGCATCATTTGCAGCGGCTCAAGCTCTCGCCGATAGCGCACAGGCGTGTTGCCAACTAATTTTTAGGTAAGCGCTAAAAGATGGTCATTGGTTGCTGAAAGTTGTTAAAAGACGTTGGACACAAGGATCTTGATATTATTTTCAGCCACGTCGCAAAACAAACGGGCCGTAGAATACAAATTACATTTCTAAGATTTTCTTAATTTGCGAGTATTTTTTCCTGTATTTTGAGTTTACACTTTCACTCAGATAAACGGATGAAAGACTGATTTGCGAGAAAATGACTTCACGCAGTTGTACCTAAATGACTATCGAATTATCCAACCTTTTTTCCTCAATGCGGAAAGTTGAGCCTATTGGTGAGACTTTCATTTCCATTAGCCGCTATAAGGTAAATAACGAGGAGAATAAACAACGTGCAGTAAACAGCAAAAACTGTTTGCAGTACAAAACTAGTGTTCTTTATTAAGATAACAAGATTAAAAATAATGATAGCACATATCAATGTCAATTAATCAAGCAGCAAAACCAACTGTTTTTGTACAGCTAAAAATAAGGTTTACCACTAAGAAAACAATCAACAAGTCAAACCTAATTCACATGTGACGTGAGTATTAGGCACGTCTCTCCAAGGTCTAAGCCAACGGTGCCGCATCGGCTAGCTTTTCAATACTTTTTTTCTTCGCAGTTATGAGAGGAAATGCATGTGTTTTAAACCTAATAACCCTTAAAAGTTGCACGTTTTAAAAAAAAAAAAAAAAAAAAAGAAACCAGCTGCAGTTCTCGCTCCGCAGGAGCCTCTATCTATATCTCTCCGCTCCCACAGGGCTTTTTCCCTATTTTCTCCACTGCCTGCCGCTGCAGTGTCCGCTCCCGCAGGAAGCCTCTATCTATAGGTGTTTCTCAAATGTCAAGGAAGGGATCCCGGAAGCCAGAATTTTCGATGGATGATACGTCATCGACATCCGGACGAAGGAACTGGTTTCCAATGTCGAGGATCCTCGGAATTTCAACCAAAGGACTGAGTCCTTAGTTCGAAAACTATTCCAACATATACAGGAAAGGAGCAACTGTGTAGCCTGCGCGCTCTTCGCGCTCTTCAAATCACCCACAATCCTATGCGCCGCAGCTATCATTGTTCAAAAAATTCAAAAAATGTTCGACGTTAGCGGAGTCTGTGCGTTGACGGGTGGCAATATGCTTTCAAATGTACAAGTATATTTAAGTTACCAAACATTTGTTATAACTGTCGTAAATATAAGTAAAGTTAAACGTTTAAATGCCAGTACAAATTACTACCTGTATTGTATATTATAAATTATACAAATAAAATGACGTTAGTGATGGCTAACTGAAACCGGAACCTGTCATTTTAACAAGTGTTAGCATTGGTTGCCGTCACCGGCATTTTTATCTTTTATATAATAACTAGTTAAGACGTTTGTCCATAGTAATTGTAACGTTAATATTATATCATTCACTGAGCGTTATTCATAGCACTTTCTCGTCTTTTTTAACAGGGACCAAGGAACAACGGAGGCGTTCATACGATCTCCGTTTAGAAAACAAGCAGCTGTTTACCGGGGGAGAGACACCGCGGCGAACGGATATCGGTGCTAAGCAAATTATTTAATGTGTCAGAAGTGATAGCGGTGTAATCTTCTTTTCTTTTGTTTTCTTCTCCCACCGTCATTGACCATAGGCTTATTTGGAGAAGATGGGGCTCGAAGGGAGGGTTTCCCCACGCCCAGGCAAAAAAAAAGTGGGCCCACTAAAAAACCAAGTACAAGGTGGGAGACGGGGGGGGGGTATGGGAAATAATTGTTTTTATTCACATTTTAATGTAACTTGTGATTCTTGAAGTAAGCCTTTGAATGTAAACCTGACAGACTTGGGCCTGCTTTCAGTAAGTATATGCAGTGTAGTATTTTTCACAAAAAAAAAAAAAACACCTATACACAAAAAAAATTAATAAAACTAATCATTTTTTTGGAGAAAAGAAATCAATACTTTTATTTATCCAAGGAATAATTAATTTGATCGAAAGTAACAGTACAGACATTTATAATGTTACAAAAGATTCAAAAAAAAAAAAAATCCTTTTAACTTCAAATTCATAAAAGAATCCTAAAAAAAAACTGACAGACCAACAACTGTTTTCAACATTGATAATAATAAGTGTTTCTTGACTTCTGAGCATCAAATCACTCACATTAATACTGATTTGTGAAGGATCATTGTGACACTGAAGACTGGTGATGCTGAAAAATTCAGCTTTGATCACAGGAATAAATTACACTACTGTATATTCACATAGAAAACAGATAATTACAACTGTAATAATATTTAATACTATAACTGATTTTTGTAGTATTTTTATTCAAATAAGCGGCATTGCCATGTTAGCAGAAGATAATTATTTTTAAAAGCATTTAAAAATAATACTGACCCCAAACTTTTGAACGGTAGTTGACATCACACCTTTTTGATCTTCACTGTTTAGGAATGTAAGTGTCCTGCCACAGGTCAAGGGACAGAGGAATGGCAAGGCCACGGACAGCAAATTGCCCTGGTTTGCCCTCATGGACGAGCATTAGGGCAAGTCTGCAGCAGTCTCGCCCCTTGCCTTATTGACTCGATCCAAGAGAAAAAACCAGGGCCAAGCACGCACGAGAGGTATATGAAGGGAGAGGCGAGGATGAGGAGACAGTAAGAGACAGGAGCAAAGAGAGAGCAGGGCACAGAGGAAAGAAGAGGAGAAGGGGAGCGAGAGGATCCAATCCTACAGCTTCTAAAAGAGGATATTAAATTACCAGAGGGAGGGCAGATGAGAGAAGGGAAGCAGAGGCCAGAGACCGAGGTCAAACCGCGGAAAAATAAAGTCACTTAAATTGAACTGGTTTTTTGTCTTTTCCCCCCTTAATTATTTACTATAAAACTGTTATATCCATTTTTTTTTTTTTTAAAAACCTTGTTCTTTAGACCGCAGTAGAAAAACAAAACAATGTATTGACAATATCTTCACCCTTATTTACAACGTTTTGTGATTCGTGTATTCCAAGCTCTACAAAAAGCATTAATTTTCCTCTTTGTTACATAAAAAAAAATTATTTAAACATTTCTATATTGACAACTAAATACATGAAGCAGCAAATTCATTTAAACAGCATTCTCATATCTACAACAACATACACAAGACGAGAAGACACAAAGTTGGCCCTCAGCCACACTGCCTACAGCACCGCCGGTGCTGCTGTGTTGGGGGCTTCAAGGCTGCAGAACAGAAGAAGAAAGTTTAGGTTAGTCCAGTGGTAATCCAATCCGTCCATGTAAAGATGATAATTGATTCTACAACAGTTGCAGTATATTTAATATTGTAATCACTGAAGGTAAATAAATATACTTAATGTACTTTTTGGTCAGTTAAGACCATAATACAGTACATCACTGGTACATCAGTATATTTCATTTACCTTCTTGACTGTATGGGTGTTTACCAATGGTGGTGTTGGATGTAAGCGCAGCAGGTCATAGTCCCCACTTCAATTATTCACCTGGCAAAAATAGTCATTGGTCAAGAGGTGCCTCGTGGAGTGCAGACACCGATCGTTGGTCAGCGCAGCCCGCCAAGCCTCTCCACTCTGGGCTCTCCCCACCATCAAGGCTCCCCAGGTTGGGCTGGTTGTCCTCCTCCTCCACAACCTCTCTTCCAGGCACATCCCCGACACCAACACAAATGTTGTGCAAAATTAACACCACGCCGTCACCAACCTGTGCCCAAGGTCCGAGAGCAAACAAGGTACAACGACTGTTGAGATATGAAAAAAACAGGAACACACGAAGATAGTGTACTTTTAGCAGTTGTTAAAGTCATTAACTGTTATTTTTTGAGTAGGATACTATGATTTGATTAAGAAATCCACTACAGAAGTATTGCAATGATTTATTACCTTAGGGACAACAGTGTATGATACTTCAAGTGCTTCTAAAAAGATGCACCTGAAGTGGGTTTACATCATTCCAAATGCACGCTCAATGATTGTGCGACCTTTGGAATGATGGTAGTTGAACCTTTGCTCTTGCCATGCCTCTCACTGGCCTCTTACATGGGTGTGATAAGGGCCAGGGGTTCCTGTAGACATGGGTAGCCACCGTCAGCTGGATAAAATACCCAGGCGGAGGGTACAGTCCCCCCTAGGGTAAGATGGGCTGTTCTTGAGGATGCGTGCAATCATGCACACTTCCTGGGTAACCCACAAAGGATGTCAATAAAGCGACCCTGATGGTCACAGACTGCCTGGAGCAACCACTGAAGGGAAGAGCTTTCTGTTTTTGTCAAATCGTGACCCCCCAAATCAGGGCCGGCCTGGGACATTTATAATTCTTATGTGGCAGCCGTGCTACTGCCCCCTGCGTTGTCTTGCCAAATGCTTGGTGATTAGCCCCAAGCGAGCAAAAACCATCCCCAAACCACTTGGAGCTCCTCCTGTGTGGGAGGGAAGTGCAAATTTGGGACACACACAGCCACCATCCTCATCCACCATCTTGTGGACAACTCTGTGCACTGTGGGAGGGAGGCATGCTAAAGACCCTGTGGATACAACTTCTGTAGGCTGAAACCGGGTTGCCAGCCAAAAACAGAACACGAGTTTCTCCAGGTTCGTGCCCCATCCGTTGCTGCCGTCATGGAATCTTCAGGGCCACGTCACTGCTGTCTGGCCTCTCTGCCCGCCTGAGTCTGGCGAGTGTCCTCCCCTCCAAAGTACACGCTGCCGTACTGGCACTGTGGCATTGAATGGCAACAGTAGTGCCGAGACCTGTACAAACAGGTAGAAAGAGGAAGGTTTAAGTATAATTTCAGTTTTGCCATTTATTTAATGGTTTTTTAAACTATTAAAACATATCTGCTCAATCTTGATTTGCAGAGGGGGGGATTTAAAGCTGTTCCCCATTTACTGGTGATTCACCTTGTAATTTTTTACTTTAGTATAGCCTAGCCTCTTTTCTTTTTTTTTTGTTTGATCACATATTCTTACCATTGCATGTGTTTTTAGCTTCTATTATGTGGTGGAATAATTTAATAATATTTTTTTTCAAAATAAAAGTGCATGGAAAAATTCCAGCTCTGCTCATCTCGTACAAGACGTTGTGTTGAATGCAGTAAATACATATGGACAAAAGCACACACATACATTATGTTCAAAATGTTGGAGAGAAGACTGAAGGGATCAGATGGCTTGCTCAATAGGTAAAAAAAAAAAGCTAGTTGGGGAAATTATAAAAAAATCTTGTTTTGTGAGATAGGCCAGTGTTTTAACAAATAGTTTTAAATTAATTACATTTTTAATATCAATATTATACATGGGCTTGGTTGAATTCTGGTCCGTTATTTCTTGATAACAGACCACTGCGAGAAGTATAACACACACACCGTTGCCATGAAAAACAGAGTGTTGCTATGGACGCAGTTCTGTTCACTCAGGCAATATAATCGTTTTTAAATCAATAAACTCCTTTTTAATCATATTGATTCAAGTGTGTTTAAACAGTGCGGGTCAATCTGACCCATAACATAATGGATGTAATTATTTTTAAATGAATGATAAGAGCGTTAACGTTACTTACCATCCCACGTCTTTGACGGCAGAGGTGGCGACAAATTAAAATTCTCCTCCTGCGAGCCTGGCGCCGATGCTGCCTCACCATCTCCATCTCCATATCAGCAAAAATGCTGTACAGCAACCAAACCAGCAAAGTTTGCACTTCCATTTTTTAGCGCCGAAAGCACACCTTTTCACTGACGTAATGACGCAATGACGTGCACTTGCTTGCCTGTTCCATTTACGTGTTCTCCGAGTGCTAAAGAGGAGCCTCGCCTAGCCTCTGAAGGAAGTGACTTGGAAGGACCAGTCCTGCCAAGGAGTATCCTTGCAGCCTTGAGAAATGTCCTTATATCTCGCAAAACAAATGCCGCTGCGGTTCCTCTCACTCCCCCGCAGGATCCTCTCTATATATTTCTTTCTTCTCCAGACAGCTGCAGTGTCCTCTCCCGCAAGGGAGCCTCTATCTACATGTCTCCACTGCAGCTGCCGGTTCTGGCTCCCCGCAGGAGCCTCTATCTATATCTCTCCACTCCCACAAGGAGCTTTCCCCTATTTTCCCTTTCCTCCACTGAAGTGTCCAGGCTCCCGCAAGAGCTCTCTCTCTCTATATTTCTGCCTGGCTGCAGTTCTCGCTCCTGCCGCAGGAGCCTCTATCTATATTTCTCCACTGCTGCAGGAAGGAGCCACGGCTGCAGCCAAGGAAGGAGAAAGAGAGAAGGGGAAAAAAAAGCCTAGCCCTTATCAAACAATGCCTTTAAAATGACCTGAAATACATATATATAATGCACAATGAGCCTGGTGATCGGGTTAAATTAGGTATGAAAAGCAATTAACTTAACGATACTCGTATTCTATTGAATCAAACCTTAATGTACTTTAAATACATAATGTATATAGCAAGTGTCAAATAAAAGCCTTGCCAAGGGCAGTCTACTTTCCCTATTGCAGCTGTTTCCTTCCACATGTGCCGCTCGTGCAATTAAATCCTTCGTTTTGCGAACATTTAGATTCAAATGTACCACGGTAATCCTTTAATTTTTTAAACAATTCTTTTTACAACAGAGGGTCTACGGCAATCATGGACAAGATCCTTGAAGGTGAAACATAAAAGGTGGTGCCATTTTCATCCCTGCCCTCTTTGTACCTAAAAAATCAATAAAAAAAAAATGAATAATTTTGAGACTTACCTCGGAGCCGTGCCAGATCACTCAACTTGGTTCATCCGTCACAAACGATTGGAGGAACATAATTCCCTACTGTGCGTTTGGGGGTTTATATGAACGTTGTTGTGTACGGGAGCTGGCTGTCTAATATAAAGGTTTTACAGTGTATAAAAATTTCACAAAAGCTTGTGAGAACATTCTGTTTTGCTTATTAAAACATTATGTGTATGATTAATTGTTATATAACTAAATGATATGAAATGATATGTACATGAATTATATAACAAAAATTAACTGTAATTACATATTTAGGTTAAATAAAGATGTCAGTCTTCATTTATTTATTTTTCCTTCTCCTTTTTAGGAAACAAATCAAAGAAACAAACCAAATGACTTACCCAGTCATTTATATATTTAATTAAAAAAAAAAAAAAAAAAAACAACAACTGTAAAACAGTGATATTTTTGCTTAAGGCTATCAAACGGTCCATACCCATTTACGATCAGCCCTTTCGATGCCCGCCTTCTCAGTTTTGCATTAGCCACTGGAGTGGCTACTTGGAAAAATTCTGGGGTAAGAAACTCCTAATCGATCCGCCAGCTCCGTTATAACTTGCTATTTGAAACACAATCACCTCGATTACTCTTGATGATTTCTGAAATTCTGGGAGAAAAAAACAAAACAAAAAAAAAAAACCCTTATATATGTCATGGACTTTGGAACTTGGCTGGCAAAAGTCGACATCACCTCAGATTTCAGAGTTATGCCTATGCATCCAGATTCATAACACTTATTTTGGGTACACTGGCACAGGAAATTCTATTATTTAATTTTTTGTACACAGCTTAACTTCGAATGCAAAAGACCGCACCAAGATTTTCCTGACACATTATCGCGAAGCAGCTCATCGGATTTTTAAACGGTTACACAAAGTAATCCTCATAGCATCTACCCATTTAAGACAACCCAAATTGTTCTTAGTATTGAAATCCCTGGCAGGTGCTGCAAGAGCTTTTCCGGTCGAGCCGAATGTTTTTTCTTTCAACTATCGGTGTTGCTTAGCCGTCAGCGCGGTGAGTATTAAACTTCGTCCCGAATGCTGCAAGAGCCCTCCTGGTCAAGCGATCTTGGCCTTTCCATCCGACTACCGGCGAACCTGTTTCAAAAAAACATAAAACAAAAAACCTAAACAAAATTTAAAAAATTACCAAAATAAACAAAATAAAAAAAACAAAAACAAAACAAAAATACCAAACTGAATACCATTAAAAGCTGCACTGTCTGGCAAATACTGGCCAGTCAACGTTACCTTTCCGTCTTATGTTCGGAGAGTCTTTACCCCTGTTTGAGGTCGCTAGTATTTACCTCCCATCTACGTCGGCGAGAGCCCCTGCCTAGACAACATTACTTATCCTTTCTACGGTCGGCGAGCTTACCCGTTCTGCGCTGCGAGTAAGTGTCTCCCATCGGATGTCGCGGATCGCCTGGCAACACAATGTTACCTTTCCGTCTTGCGTCCGGAGAGGCTTATCCGGTTCGATGCCTTGAAGTATTTGGAGCTCCCATCCGGATGTCGGCGAGAGCCTTCCCGGCTAGACAACCTTACCTTTTCCTTTCTAACGGGTCGGTCGAGTGCTTGAGCCCGTTGCGATGCCTTGAGTATTGACTCCCATCGGACGTCGTGCGAGAGTCTCCCAGCCACATACAACTTTACTTTCCCCATGCGAAATCGGTCGGAGACGGCTTACCCTTTCGATGCCTTGAGTAATTGAGCCCCCCATCGGACGTCGGCGAGAGTCTCACGGCCACCTAACTTTTTCGTTCCTGTTTGACGGGTGGCGATGCTCTAGCCGGTATGACGTTAATTAGTCTCGACGGCTATCCTTCCACCATAGACGTCTGTCCCAAATCTTTTCCCACCCCGCCTGGTGAGGCTTACCCGTTCGAGCCCTGAGTCCCCTATCTCCGATCGGATGCCGCGAGAAAGCCCGGTCAGTCCGGGTTTTTTTTTCTTTTCCCACTCCCTGGCCGCGAGGCTTAACCGGTCTGATTGCGCTTGAGTATTGTGCTCCGTGTCAGATGTCTCTGGCGAGAGTTGCGCGCCCGTCCCAGTTGTCTCTTACTTTCTGTGCCCACATAACAGGTCTTAATCCTCTGATGCCGTGAGTATTGATCTCCCGGTCAGATGTCGCTAGAGTCCTCTTTGCCGGCGGCCCAAAGCCTCGTTTCCTCTGCTCAACTGAGAGGACCTACACGTCCGTCGTCCTGAGTCTTCGATCTTTCCAGCTCGGAGGCTTCATGGCCGCCCTCTCGGTCAGTTATCTGGCCCTGGTTTGCCCACTTTGCCTTACGCAGGGGCTCTCATCAGCCAGTAAAATCCCCGTAACGCCAACAGTAGGCCCGTAACGCCACACCTGTGACCTATTCCAGTCGAGGCAACCTCGGGCCCTGCTTGTCAGGCTATTCAATCACGCTGCTATCCTTCCTTCTCTCGTCGTCGCTCTTGTACCGTTCCAATGCAGTGAGGTGCTCCGGTTGAGCAACGGCTCGAGCCCGCCCGCCCCGGGGGTGGCCACAAATCACGTTAGTTCAATACCAGCAGCTGGTATCGGCCTACCTTTCCGAATGTACAAGTTTACTCCCACCGGTACCGTAAGGCTCTTCCGGCCTGCCAACCACTGACCCTTTGTCCAAATATCAGCCCCCGCCAGATCTCAATGCTATTGTGGCTGGGTGTCCTTAGTCTGGGCGGCTGTCCTTTTGCTATTTGCCTTTTTGGCTGCGTGTTACTCTAGGTTTCCGGGCCATTCCCGAGCTCCGGAGCCCGTCCCTGTGACAGACACGTCCAAATTATGCATTATTTACCTTCATCTAATTATATGGAAGGTGGACTCTGAAATGAATGTTTTATTAACAAGGTTCGGGAGGAGCACGTCAGATACTTAGCCTCATTAGCACAGGTGGCGCTCACTTAAGATAATCAACACTAGGGTATAAATACAGCTGGATTATCCCTATCCATTGACGGTTTATCAACATCCCCCCTCCACCCCATCTCCTCCACTTAGTTCATTTTTACACTTATGTAGGGGGGGGTACTCTAGGTTCGGGCCATTCCTGAGCTCGGAGCCCTTCCCGGACAACACGCCAAATATGCATTATATACTTCAGCTAATTATATGTAAGTGTGAACTCGTGAATTGTGAAAAAAATCGGGGATTTTTTTTAGGCCATAAGGCATCGCCCAGTCCTAATGCAACAGTTTGCATCTTTTTATTTTATTTTATTTATTTATTTAATTTTTTTGGAGTTAAGGCACTTCCTCTGAAATTAAGTTCATAATAACTAATAAACTTTATTGCGCTATACAGTAGTCAACATTTGAAGTGGATCAAACCTTTCTTTAAAGTTGTCCTAAAACCTGTTCTGCAAGTTTGATACCCTCATAAGGCACTGTCCATATGACAGAGCAAGAGATTCACACCTTTATCTCAACCCCCACAAGCTATACAGAACTACCCCCCAACCCCCTCCAGCTGAACTGAACTCGGTCTGTTTTTTGGCTGTGAGGAACGGTGTTGTCATGTTACTGGGTTGAAACATGCCTGCACTCACAGCAGCCCTACTCTTTTTATTCATTATTTTCTCGCAGCCCATATTATTATTTTCACTAGACCAAAATAATAACAAATTATCAAGTGATAATTAATCATTATTTTTGCGAAAATCATGTTATTTGTGAACGTAGGCGTTTGAGGAAGGCTTTAAGACCAAGCAGAGTCCTCCATCAGCTGCTCCCGCTTCAGCGAGCGTGAGCTCTAACTGACCCCAGCTTCACCATCCACGGTTTGATTTTACTAAATCAGTTTGAGGGCAGATACAACTCATTGATCATGGTAACATTTAGCAAAGGCAGAGAGAAAACATTCAGTCTACCTGAAGAAAGATGTATTTCATTGAGATAATGCTGTTAAATAGAATTTTAAAAAAAAAAAAACACTGTAGGCTATTCTTAACCTTGGAGCTCATTATATTGAAGTACAAAATCCAAACGCAAGAAACAAATATACACTCTCAGTGTTCTTTCACTGAAAGAGTATACCATTTTATTTATTCACAGCAGGCTATATGGTTGAAATAATATTTTAGTTGAAAACTTTAAGTGCCATTGTTTAAAAAATGCACATCGCTAGAAAACGTTCATAGACCTTCAGTTTGTCATACTTTAAAATCTATGCCATTTTGTAATTTCACCGTATTTTCACCTCTAAATTACTACCCCAATTCTATAATGAGAAAAATTTATTCAGGCCCATGGCGTTTTTTATGACATTATTTATTTTTTTTATTTTTTGAATAAGTATATCCTACATAAATGTAAGTGAATCAGAACAAATATAACTTTTTAACCGTAAGCATATAGGGCCTGTATTATTGCACATTACAAATATTTGGATGCGGGCCCCTAATTCTGTCCCTTATTTACATTAAAGAATAAATACTTATTTTTCTTTAAAAATAAACATTATAAATAAATAATAAAAAGAGAAAGAAAAAAAGAACCTCCTAAAATAGCCCTTATTTGTGAGTTTGTAGGAGATATCTTGTTGATTAATAGAATTTAAAAAGAAAAAGTAGGTGCTTGGTTTCCAGAAAACTAATACAGCTCATAAAAAAAAAGTGCTAAGTGATGAAAAGATCATGCTAACTTGTGAATTCATAGAGAAATAATTTAAGCAATAAAAACCTTTTTTATACTAGATTCAACTTGAATTTCAATACTATTAAACTGACTTTAAAATCTCAAGGAGTTTATAAGTTGAAACATTAAAATGTCCCCAGTGCATGTTACACAGCCTAAAATGAACTTGGTGGCTTATATACAGGTCCTTTCTCAAAAAAATTAGCATATTGTGATTAAAAGTTCATTATTTTCCATAACGTAATGAGAAAAAATTAACTTTCATATATTTCAGATTCATTGCACACCAAACGAAATATTTCAAGGTCTTTTTATTTTAATACTGATGATTTTGGCATACGGTTTCAGGAAGTGAAATCTCTCAAAAATTAGCATATCATGGAAAGGTTCTCTAAACAGCATTAACCTAATCATCTAATCAGGCATATTTCAATGAAAGAAACATGAGAGTTGTAGGTTGCTTGGTGTTTGGATTTATACGTCAATACAATGAGATCCAAGTTTAAGAACAGCCTGTTTTTTTTTTTTTTTTTTTTTTTAATCTCTATTTAACAGCATTAAGCAATGAAAACACACATCTTTTTCCAGGTAGACTGAATGTTTTCTCCCGTCTTGCTAAATGTTGGGCTCATGATCAATGAGTTGTATCTGCCCCAAACCGATTTTTTTTTTTTTATAAAATCCAAACGCGGGACGGTGAAGCTGGGTCAGTTAGGAGCTCACAGCCAGCTGTGAGTGAGCAGATGACAGAGTATTCGCCTGGTCCTTAAAGTCTTGCCTCAAATGCTACGCTTCACAAATCCGCTTCACGATTTTCTTCTCAAAATAATGATTCATTATCAATTGAGAATTTGTTATTATTTTGGTCTAGTGATAATAATAATATGGGCTGCGGGCAAATAATGGATAAAAAAGATTAGGGCTGCTGTGAATGCAGGCATGTTTCAAACCCAGTAACATGATTAACACAGTGTTCCTCACAGCCAAAAAAAACAGACCAGATTCAGTCTAGCTGGAGGGGTTTTGGGGTTGTTATGTATAGCTTGTGGGGGGCCGAGATAAAGGTGTGAATCTCTCTTGGTCTCTCTTATATGAACAGTGTCTTTTGAGGGTTTCCCAAACTTGCAGAACAGGTTCTTAGGACATATTGGTTTTAAAACAACTTTAAAGAGAAAGGTTTGATCCAATTTCCCCAAATGTTGATCACTGTATGGCTTAAATAAACTTTATTAGCTATTATAACCCACTCTCAGAGGAAGCCAGTTTCAACTTCAAAAAAAAAAAAAAAAAAAAAACTTGCATTAGGGCTGGGCCATGGCCTAAAAATTTTTTTTTTCTTACAAAAAAAATTTGATTTATTTATTTAAATTCCATTTTTTGTCTCTCCCTACTTCTAAAATCAATATTCAAGGGACAAACAAATTGTTTAAAAACAAGTTTTAATATAATTCTTTATAATTCTACCAGTCAAATTTATAACTTAAACAAGATCATTAATAAAAAGCAGTAATGTTATTACCTTTAATGCTGGAAAGACCTTTATTTTATTTATTAATTTATTGATTAAAACTGCCAGCTCCTTCAGTGAGTCCAGTGTCATGGACGAGGACAGACAAGTGTAAATAGATTTTCTAGTCTATTGTCATCTCATTATGCCGCTGGTTTTAGGTTATGTTTTATTTGTTTCTTATATCAATTATTTTAAATATAGCAGAGAGCACTGTCTAACCGTGTCTACACCAACGTCTTGTTCATATAGGGCTCACAATCTCTCTCACTCGGCAGCAGAGTAGGGGAGAGTGGACAGCAACAATTTCCCTCCGCGCTCCCGATCATTTAATAATCACTGTACTCCGCTCCGCGTTCACTGATACCAGAACAACCGGCTCCGCAGCTCGCTCCATGCTAAAGTTGAAATGTTATGTTCATAACGTAGCCTATAAAAATAAAATAATAAATAAATAAATAAATAAAATAACAGATGAGTTTCACAGGGGATTAGGCTTTGTGTGCAAACTTTTTTCCTACCAAACGCCAATATAACATTGTCAGCATTAAAAGGTATATATTGCTTTCTTTCTGCTGTGCAATTTTGTTTGAGATGAAAATAGTAGCATTTTGCGGTCATGTTATTTTATCTACAGATCGAATGCATTTCTTCCAGCGTTCAAAATCATTGTTACAGATGAAGGCAGCAGTGTAAAATTACGTTTGGATGAATGCATTTTGAAAGCGGATTGCATGTGAATGTGCCGTCTGTATCTGTTTAAATCATGCTTTAACAACCAGAAAATATTCAGTAAAAGGAACAAACTCCTTGAGATAACTAGCCCTGTAACGCTCGACTATTGCCATCATTATAATCTTCTGATCTGATAGATATGTGTATCAAGCTATAGCTAAATATGTTTATCATCGTGAGCGAGTGAAAACCATGATGCTCTGACTTTTAAAAATCCTCTCCTCGCTCCAGTCAGAATAACCCCCGCCTCCGCTCATACTCTGCTCGGCAGCGTGTCTCAAACGCAGCCACGGGGGAGGTTGAGCCCAATCAGAACTACGAGCCCTGAGTGGAGCGTTGGCCGTTTTATTTTGTTGCATCCATACAATAGTTTTTAGAGTGTGAAATATACATTTTCACAGAATGTAGCCTATTCATGAACAATATATTGAAGTTTTTCTAAATCCCAAACAGAGTCCAGACATCAGTAAAGTATCCGTTTATGAACATGTTTTATAGGTTTTTTTTTGTACAGACGTTACAAAAAAAGTTTTTATATATTTTGTAGACTTTGTGATTTAAAATGCACAAACCAGAATTCCACAAGATCTGCACGAGAAGGGCTGGCCATTCTCAAAAACATAAAATATCAATTTTATTTACGCACATTTTCGTTTTTTGTGTTTCAGAGGAAAAAATCAGTGTAAAGAAGGCTTACCGTTAACAGACCGTTCTGAAAGAAGAATTTAGCAAACCGTGTATAAAATGCTTGAAAAACTCTCTAACAGATGTGTAGAGGGTAGTTAATAGGTCTTGCCCCCCACGTAAGATTTTTTCTAGTTACTAGTCGTTCATTTGTCATTATTCAACTCATCACAGGTTTATATTAAATTAACATCTATATCCATATGAGCCTTAATATATTCCGCGCTCATCAAGCACATGCATTAAGTTTGCCCCAAAGCGCACGCAGAAGTACCCCAATAATTGTGAAATAGAAGACCATTTTAATAAAATTAATTTATTAATAACAAAGAGGTGTTTCTTGTTGGCTGCAAGATGAAATTCACAGTGCTGTCTCGGCATCTCCACATGAACGCGCCTTTAAGTGAAATACAACCTTCACAGATTACATAAATGCTTTGGTTTTGAATTTGATTCGTTTAAAAGACAGTTCAAGCTTTCTGTAGATATATTTCTCATGTATTTGAGACACCACAAATTTTAAGTTATTTCATTATCAGGAAAAAAATCACGTGAACGGAGAGGGGCGCCTCCGTGTCAGGCTATGCGTAATAATCTTCGCACAAACATTTGAATATGAAATAATAATTCACATTTTTGCATATGCATTACAAAGCAAATTTTTTTTACATGCAATTATAAAAACCATACAAGATTTGTAATGAAGATAAAATATGTAGACAAATAAGAATAAATGCTGCACGTGCACTCAGCATCATGCGCCGAGCAAATCTTGCACTGATATTTTATGGAATATTATACAAACCTGCATTTAAATGTAACTACAATTTATTTATTTTTTTATTATTATTTTTTTTTAACTTAAATTACATGAAAGCAAGTAAAGAAGACTGAAGTTGTCAATTAATGAAGCTCTTTTTTTTACATTGTGAGTATTTCGTTGATTATAATGAGAGAGCTTGAGTTTATACATGAAGACGTTTTATTAATCAGTCCATTCTTTAGATTTTCAATGATTTAGTTAAATCGTGCATGTTGTAATTTATTATATTCGTTTCTTGTTTAAATTAGGCCTAAAATAATGGGAGCCAAATTATTCAGTGCCTCACGTTGTACTAAAATAAAGAAAATAATTTATAAAACACCACGCAACGCCTGGCTCACTCTTCTATCTACCACTTTAAATGTTCCGATGCAAAGTAAACCACAATTTCTTTTGAATAATATAACACACAATTCATATTATATAAATAATACTGCACACTATTTAAATGTGTCAAAATCTCTAAAATATGGTGTAGAGAAAATATAAGCACAGGCTCATAGGCTTTGATATTTATCCTGCTTGAATTCGTTCTAAGAAGAAACGCACATATCTTCATAAGGACTAAACTTTCATCTGTGAATATTTAAATATTTTTTTCTTTCATTTTCCCTGACTGCATAGCCGTCAAATGTAAAACATCGGCGCGGCAAAGCTGATGGCTATTTGCGAAAATGTGCTTTGATGCGCTTGTTTGAAAACTTGTGGTTAAAGCAGCCACTCAGCAGTCAAAAGCTGCAAATGCACTTTGCAGATGCTGCGGCGGCGGTACGAGCGGTGGTAGAACCAACGTTTTAGATGGCCACCTACTGTAGAGGTAATTAAAGAAGCATACCCAAAGAAGTGGATAAAACAAATAGAAAACATGGAAGAAGAGAAGCAAGAGAAAGAAGTGTTTGTAAATTTGGGAGAAAAATTGTATGCTTTTAAAGAATGTATGGTGAAAATGTTTTATTGTTTCTCTTTAGAGAGGGGATTTTTTAAGAAACCTGTTAATGTGTACTGGAATGGAACTAATTGAAACATGTAAAGTGTTTGCAAACGCAGAAGATGAAAGTTTTTTGCACTTGTTTTTAAATTGCAGAGAATTGGAAGATTTTAATGAAATTTTGTAGGAGAGACTGATTGAAATGCTAAGAGGGGACACAAAAACAGCCAAAATATAGAATGGGACAGAGTGGTTTTGTGTGGGAATAGAAGAAAAGGTGTAAAAACAAAAGGATGATTAATTTGATTGTGATGCTAATGAAAAGTTGCACCTATGGGAAAGAAAAGCAGAGGCAAAAAAACAAGGAAATGTAATGGATGTATGGAATGTTTTCAAGAGGAAGTTTGAGAAATATGTGGAATATTAAATTGTAAAAGTCATGCATTTTGTTTTCTTGCTTAAAATAAAGTTTTTAAACTCAGATGTGTACAACATTTGTAATGAGTTCAATTTAGGAATGCCAGAAAGAAAATGATTGAAAAGTTTATTTTCCATATCTTTTTTCATTAATGTCTTAATATGGAAAAAACTAATTGTATAGAGAGAGACTTGTTTCATTGGATGTACTTTTAAGGAAATTATTAACTGTATTTTGTTCTAATGTTTTTCTATGATTAAAAAAAAAAAAAAAACCCGGTTAGTCGGGCCAGGGTCGGGCCTGTTTAATACTTGGATGGGAGAGGGACCGCCTGGGAATACCAGGTGTTGTAAGCTTTAGTGTTTTTTCGTCAAAATTGATCTAATATAACTGCCAAATTAGGGTGGCTGATCTTTAAAATAGCCCACAATTTGCAGCAGCCCTCGCTTACGGCCATACCACCCTGAGGGCGCTAGAGAGCTACAGGAAGTGTTGGCTGCATTTGGGAGAGGAAGGCTCTCCTCCATTTTGTTTTTTTTTTTTTTCTATTTGTGTTTGTTTGTAAGCTATTTTGGTGCTGACTTTACGTTAGTTTTTTTGTGTGGTGGTTTGTCAGTTTTAAACCACTTAAACAGCAGCAATTTTGCTCGCTGTGAGGGTGGTTACCCCCTTTTTTTGTTTGTTTGTTGTTGTTTTTTTCTCTGTGTGCAATGGACGGACCTACGGCAATGCATTTAGCAATGGACCAACGGATCATGGCATGGCACTGTATAATGGACTGAATAAACGACCAACGAGACGGCAAACAATGAAATGGATAATGAACAAGGAATAAGAGAATTTCTTGAAAGAAAGCAACGGTAACGGTGGATTTAGGAGACGTGAAAGATGCGAGGGCAGTGGATATTATCAAGGCAGTTACGGAGCGGATTGGTGTCGGAAAGGATTTTAGCGGTGAGACCAAAGCAAAGCGAGGGTAATACAAGGTGACAATGGAACGTGAGGAGGATACGGAGGTTTTAACAGATGGATTAATGATTAATGGGATTAACTGTGAAGTGAAAAGATTACAGAACAAAGACTATGTTGTCTCCTTCATGCATAAAGCGGCGTGTTTATCCGGGCACCAGCATTGAGGACGGGACGAGATATGTAAAAGACGCGGTTCCCGAAGGAGTGGCCTCCTCCCTTACAGCACAAAAATAGAAACAGCAGAGGGTCCACAATACTTTCGGGTGATGCACAGCCATCGGTGAAGACTTGTTGGCTGTGCATGAGCCCGACCATGTGGTGAAAGGACTGCCCGGAGTTCAAGTGCTATAAATGTGAAGATTTGGTGGCACTTCGCCAGGAACTGCAACGCCGTGACGTGCCCGGATTGCAATTTGGTTTTAAATAAGTGTGAGTGTTGGATGGAGGGCGAGGAGGAGGAAGAGCAGCAGGTGGGCAGGCAGGTGCAGGAAACGAGACCAACGAACAGGAGGAGGAATGAAACAAAGTGTACGAGATGAAGGACAATCATATATAACAATACAGAACAACATCAGAAAGAGTGTAACGAACAGGACTACAAACACAACAGGATGGGGGAATTTGGACACAGATGGATTTGACTGACAGCTTTGCAAAATGCTTTGGATACTGTGGAACTGGACGACTCAAAGGAATCAAGAATTGAGTGATGCTGACAACAGGAGGGAAATTATGGACAACAGAATGGATGTGGCGGACAGTTTGCAAAAGGTGAGCACGCTGTGGAACTTAATGATCATGAGTAAAGAGAAACAATCTGTCTAATCAAAAGTAAAGTGAAAAAGGAAAAGAAAATGAGGAGACGCAGGGGCCCTTAATCATCGAAAAGAAGAATATCTGTAAAGGTAATACCCAATTTGTAGATACTGCAAGAAAAAGAGTGCTTAAAGAAGATGGTAATGAGTGTACGGATAAGTATGAGCTGCTAAAGGGTTTGGAGACGATGGCTGAGTTTATGGGTTTTATGCATATTTTTATATGTGTTATGCTTTTGAAGAATGTTACTTTTTAATGCTAGAGGGCTTACGAACGTAGGAAAATTTGAAAAAAGTGAAAGAAATGTGTAAGGAGAAGATGTGATTTAATTACAAGAAAACTTATTGGAGGGGAAGAGTACATGACTGAAATAAGGAAAAGGTGGTGGGAGAGGAGAGATTTTTTATAAACAATAGGGAAGAGGAGTGCGATTTTAATAAAAAAAAAACCGTGGTGTATCATGTAAAACAATATTTAATGACAGAGATGGAAAATGTATTGCGGTGAAATGGAGTCGTGAGAGAGAACTAAAAAGTTATTGTGGTCAATATTCATGCACCGACATTAGAGGAACGAAAAAAGGAATATTTTAATGTATTAAGAGACTTTTTAAAGAAGCATAAAGAAGTTATTATGATGGGTGATTTTAATACTGTTTACAGTAAATTAGAAATGGGTGAGGGAATGGTTTTTAAAAATGAACTGAAATTATTAATGGAAGAAAATAATATAATTGATGTATGGAGAGAAAGAAATGAAAAAAAGAAAGAATATTCAAGGAGGCAATTAGTGGGGAATTTTATGTGTAAAACAAGGATTGATTGTATTTTATGTACAAGGAACATTGAAGGATTTATCGGTAACATTAGATATTAAGAATCAAGCTTAAAGTGATCATAAACCCAATTTTTATGCAAGTAGACTGGAGTTCTGTGAAAGAGGGCCTTGGGGGGTGTGGGTTTTTAAATACAGAGGTGTTGAAGAATGAGGATTATGTGTTGAGTATTAAAGAAATTATTGAAAAAAGTAAAGGAGAATGGACATGTACAGCGAAGATAAAAGGATCCACCCACACTTCGGTGGGAAAAATGTTAAATATTTAGTTAAAAAATTCACAATAAAGTACTGCAAATTAATAAAGATAAGTAAGAGGGAGAAGGAGAGAGAAATAAGAGAAAAATTGGAAAAGGAATTATTAATGAGAAGGGGAAAGATATACCAAAAAATAAAAGAATTGGAGGGAATATTGAAAGAAATGGAAGAGGAAAAATATGAAGGCGCAAGACTAAGAAGTAAAGCTAAAAATACCGTTGAGGGCGAAAAATGTACAACATTTTTCTTTGATCTAGAAAAAATAAGAGGGAAGGCTGGAATGATTAAAGAAATAAGAGGAAAAATGGTGTAGTGGTGGAAACAAATGAAGAAATATTAAAAGAAATAAAAGCATACTATGAGAACCTGTTTAGTACTGAGGGGATGAGGGAAAAAGAGAAGCTGGAGTTACTGAAGCGAATAAAAGCAACAGTACGAGAAGTAGACACAAAAGAGTGTGATGAAGAGATAAAAGAAGAAGAGATAAAAAGAGCAATAAGTGAATTAAACAAAAAGAAAAGTCCAGCTATAGATGGTTTGGGGAGTGAATTTTATATAGTTTTTAAAGATTCTTTAACTAGCATTTTAAAAGAAGTATATGTAGATGTTTTTAAGAAAGGATAATTAAATCAAAGAATGGGAATGGGTTTAATGAAATTGATATACACGAGAAAAGGAGACAAGACAGATTTAAAGAACTACAGACCGATTACAATGCTGAATACTGATTTAAAGATTTTATCTAAAATTTTAGCCAGCAGATTGAAGGAAGTCATGCCGAGTATAATTAAAACTAACCAAGTGTACAGAGTGAAAGGAAGAGACATAGCAGATACAACTATTAGTTTAAAAGATATGATAAGATACATACATGAAAGGAACAAAGATGGGTTTATTATCAGTTTAGATTTTGAGAAAGCTTTTGACAGGGTGGAGCATGTTTTTTTATTTGATGTTTTAAAAAGTTTTGGTTTTGGAGTGAATTTTATGAAATGGATTAGGATCTTATACAAAGGTGCAATAACAAAAATTAAATGTAATGGGTTTTTAACACAGTGTTTTAAAATTACAAGATCAATAAGACAAGGATGTCCGTTGTCAGCTCTTTTATATTCTTTAGTTGCGGAACCTTTAGGACTGACTGTAAAACACGAAGAGGGGATAAAAGGGATCGGCATTGAGGGAGGGGAAAGTAAAATTTTTCAATACGTGGATGACACAACGTTATTGTTAAAAGATCTGGAGAGTGTGGAAAAAGCAATGCAAATTGTACAAAAGTATTGTAGGGGATAAGGAGCTAAAGTAAATGAGGACAAAAGGTATATATGAGATTTGGAGGGGCACCGGTTTTATTAGAACATTTTACTTTTAAGGAAACAAAAGAAATAAAGATTTTAGGTGTTTTAATGGGGAGGGATGAAAAGGAAGCAGAAGAAACTATGTGGGAGGAAGCTTTAGGAGGGATTGAAAGAAGATTGAATTTTTAGAGAATGAGAACATTAACTTTGAAAGGGAAGGTTTTAGTTCTTAATGTATTAATGGTTTCTTAATTGTGGTATATTTTATGTGTGTCATCGATGCCATTGTGGGTAGAAAAAAGGCTGAAAAAATGTTTTTTAGTTTTTTTATGGGATGGGAAGCCGCCAAGAATAGCACACAACACTTTAATAGGACCAGTGGAGAAGGGAGGACTGGGGTTAATGGATGTGGAACAAAGAAAGAACAGCTTGAGAGTGAAAATAATAAAAAAGTACTTGGATGAAGAAAACGAAGCAGCATGGAAGAGAACTATGGGGCATTTTTTAAGTAAGTGTAGTAATTTTAATTTGGGGGACAAGATTTTATGGATGAAAGCCAAAAAATGGATGATGGAGGGGCTGCCAGATTTTTATCAAGAACTGATGGGGGCATGGGGCAAATTTTTAACTAATGTGCATTTTAAGCCACAAGGTAGAGAGAACATTTTAAATCAGCCTTTGTTCTTAAACAACTGCATTTTAAATCAAGGGAAGCAGGGGATTTTTTTTTAAGAAATGGTGGGATGTGGGAATCACGAAAGTCAAAGAGGTTTTATACTAATTCAAAGAGGGGTTTTTACAAGAGCAATACATTGTGGATGTGATGGAGGAGGCAAAGGAGGATTATAGCAGAAAAGAGATAACAAACAAATATGAGGTAATTAAGAATGCTATACCTCAAGAGTGGATAAAAAGAATTGACAACATGGAAGAAGAGAAACATGGGAAAAATGTATATGTGAGGCTGGGGGAAAAACTGTATGCTTTTAATGAAAGTTTTATTGTGTTTTTAGAGATGCTGTTTTTAAGAAACCTGTTGTAAATGAATATTGGTTACAGAAATTCAATGATTTAAAAGAAGACAGCATATGGGGAAATATGAAGGGGAAATTTGTACAGACAAAATTGGAAAACTCTGAATATTTTATCAGACACAAAGTGATTTTTACAGATGTTATCTTAAACAAAATTGGAATCGAACCAAGTGCTACTTGTAAAGTTTGTAACGATGATGATGAAGGATTTTTACACTTGTTTTTATATTGCAAAGAATTGGAGGATTTTAATGGCAAATGTAAAAGTATGATATTTGATATTTAAGTTTGACAGGGGAGGATTCAGTATATTGAATGGAATAAGGTGGTGATGCTGGGTCTGGATATGCAATGTAACAACAAAAAACTTAGTAATTTACTTGTGATGTTGATCAAGAGTGCAATATGGGAAAGAAGGGTGGTGGCAAAGAGAGAAAATATTTTAATGGATGTGTGGCATGTGTTTAAAAGGAAATTTGAAAAGTATGTTCATTGCCTGTATTATTATTTTAAACAAGAAGAGAAAATTGGTGTTTTTAACAATGTTTTTACACAGGATGTCTGTAAGATCTTAAAGGACTCGGGTTTGGGAATGTCTTTTTTACATGAGTGAAAAGGACTATGTTTGCTTGGAAGCTTTTAATGTAAACTTCACTGAATGTCTGCATTTCTTTTATGACTCATAGGGTTCTGTAACAAAAATTTATAATGTAAGAAATCATTGATTTATTTTTGAACAAATATTTTCAATAAAAAATTTTTTTTAAAAAGCGTGCCCGATCTCGTCTGATCTCGGAAGCTAAGCAGGGTCGGGCCTGGTTAGTACTTGGATGGGAGACCGCCTGGGAATACCAGGTGCTGTAAGCTTTAGTTTTTTCGTCAAAATTGATCTAATATACTGCAAATTAGGGTGGCTGATCTTTAAATAGCCCACATTTTGCAGCTGCCCTTGCTTACGGCCATACCACCCTGAGGTGTTAGTGAGTTACTGGTGTACAGGAAGTGTTTGGCTGCAGTTGGGAGAGGAAGGCTCTCCTCCATTTTGTTTTTTTCTGTTTATGTTTGTTTGTTTGTGAGTTATTTTGGACTTTAGGTTAGATTTTTTTGTGTCGTTTGTCAGTTTTAAACCACCTAACAGCAGCATCTTGCTGGCTGGAGGGTGGTTACCCCTTTTTTTCTTTTTTTTGCATTTGTTTTTTTGTTTTTCTTACAATGGACGGATTAACTGATGACACAGGACCGGCTGGAGAGATACGAATGGAAAATGACACTGGACTGGGAAATCGACTACGAGCTGGAAATGGAAAGAACCAAGGCACGGGGGAGAAGTTTCATCAAAGAAAATATCTAAAAGAGGCTACAGTGATTGTGAATGTAGAGAATGTGATCGAGGTGAGAGCAGAGGATATTATCAAGGCTGTATCAAAAGAATGTGGATATGTTAAAATCTTAGCACTGAGGCCAAGGCAAGGAAAGGAATACGAACTGACTATGGAAAAAGAAGAAACGTGACAAACTGACTGATGGACTGATGATAAAAGGAGTGAACTGTGAGGTTAAAAATCTGCGAAATAGAGACTATGTCATTTCCTTCATGCACCTGCCCGTCTATCTTGATGACAATGAAATTTTAGCAAAATTGGAAGGATTGGGAGTTAATCCAATTTCAAAAATAAAAAGAAGATGCTACCCGGGCACTGACATTGAGGATGGAACAAGGTTCCTACGGGTGAGATTCCCCAAAGAAGTGGCATCGTTGCCATATAGCACGAAGCTGGAAACAGAGGAAGGGCTGCAGTATTTTAGGGTGATGCACAGCCATCAGGTGAAGACCTGTAGGCTGTGCATGAGCCCAGATCATCTGCTTAAAGACTGCCCAGATTTTAAGTGCTACAAGTGTGAGGAGAGGGGACACTTTGCAAGAGATTGCAATGCTGTCAGATGCCCAGGGTGTCAAGAAGTTTTAAATAAATGTGAATGTTGGATGGAGGGAGAGGAAGGAGGTGTGGAACATCCAAGAGGCCAAACAAGAGAAAGATGTGTATGTAAGACTGGGGGAGAAACTGTGTGCTTTTAAAAAGTGTACTGTAAAAATGTTTTATTGTTTTTTTAGAGATGTGGTTTTTAAGAAACCTGTAGTAAACGAATACTGGCTACAGATTTTTAATGATGTTAAAGAAGATAACATATGGGGGAACATAAATGGGAAAATTGTACAGACGAAACTGGAGAATTTGGAGTATTTTATCAGGAGCAAAGCAGTGTTCACAGATGTGATTTTAAACAAAATTGGGATGGAGGAAAGTGCCACATGTAAAGTATGCCAGGATGCAGACGAAGGGTTTTTACACTTGTTTTTATATTGTAATGAGCTGAAAGATTTTTATGAGAGATGTAAAAGCATTTTAATTTTGAGAGGAGAGGGAAATGGGAACTTTGAGTGGGAAAAGGTGTTAATGTTGGGCATTAATGAGAAATGTAAAAATAAAAAGCTCATTAATTTACTCGTGATGTTGATGAAAAGTGCAGTATGGGAAAGAAGGGTGGTGGTAAAAAAGGAAAATGTTTTAATTGATGTGTGGAATTTGTTTAAGAGAAAAGTTGAGAAATATGTTGAATGTTTTTTTTTTTATTATTTTAAGTCAGAGGAAATTATGGATGTTTTTTATGATGTTTTTACTCAGGAGGTCTTAAAGGTTTTAAATGACTTGGGGATGAAATTGTCATTTTTAAAAGACTAAACCATTTAATGACCTCTTTTTTAAATCTTTGTACGTAAGATGTCTGTAAACTCTTAATTTTAGGAGTTTTTATGTCCAAGAAACCATATTATATGTTTTAATATGTCACATAATTGATATGTATGTTTGAATTGAAAATTTCTTCAATAAAAAAAAAAAAAAAAAAAGGCGCACGATCTCGTCTGATCTCGGAAGCTAAGCAGGGTCGGGCCTGGTTAGTACTTGGATGGGAGACCGCCTGGGAATACCAGGTGCTGTAAACTTTAGTTTTTTCATCAAAATTGATCTAATACACTGCGAATTAGGGTGGCTGATCTTTAAATAGCCCACACTTTGCAACAGTCCTTGCTTACGGCCATACCACCCTGCGCGCGCCCTGAGTTGGTACGACCAGGAAGTGTGAGGTGGCAGTTGGGAGGGAAAGGCTCTCCCCTATTTTTTTTTTTTTTTTCTATGTTTTATTGTGTTTTCTTTTGATAATTACTTAAAGTTTTTATATTTAATTAAATTTTTGTTTAAACCTCAGACAGTTTTCTGTCTGGGGTTTTATCTTTTCATAATGACGGATATTACAGTTACGGAACAGGAACGGATATTAGACCAAGAGACTGAGGATAACGACTACACTGAAAGAAACAAAGAAATGGACAACGGAAAGAATAAAGATGACAATGAAACATAGGAGAAAAAAAGAACGGAATGGATGTAAGGAGTAGAGGAACAGAAGAGCTATATAAAACTCAAGGTAAACAAACAAGAGATAATACTGATGAAAGACGAGAAGCAGGTCAAAGAAATGAGACAATGAAAAAGATAAAAAGCCAATCGAAATATCAGAGAGACTACAAAAAAGAAGCAACGCTAACAATGACTGTTAATGATCCAGAGAAAATATCTGTGATGATGATAATAAAGGCTGTGGAAGAGAAAACTGGATTGGGAAAGCTGTATGTACTGAGGAAAAAAAAAGTAATTTTGACTATGAACTAACCATGGAGAATGAGATGGATTGTGACAAGCTAATAGATGGATTACTGGTTGATGGACAATTTTGTGAAAAACTGAAAGAATGGTCTCTTTTCTGCATTTGCCGAACTACATAAAAGATGATGAAATAATTCAAAAACTGGTGGACTGGGGAGTAAATCCTATTCTCCCGTTAAGGAGGAGATATTATCCGGGCACCACTGTTGCAGATGGAACAAGGTTTTTAAGAGTAAAATTCCCACAGGACATTGTGACTCTGCCATACAATGTGAGATTTGACACAGAGGAGGGACCAAAATACTTCAGAGTAATTCATGACGGCCAGCTAAAGACTTGCAGAATATGTGCAAGCACAGATCATGAAAAAAAGGACTGTCCTCAATATAACTGCAGAGAATGTCTGGAACAGGGGCATTTTGCATGGGACTGCCAAGCCCCGAGGTGCCAAAGTTGTGAAAAGACATGGATGAGGTGTACGTGTGAATCTGAGGAGGAGGACAATACAGAAATGGAGATAGAGGTGCAGGAGCACATGGAGGAGACAAGCAGCGATAGAAGGAATGATGAAATACAGGAGGTGAATGGGATTTCTGAGGATTTACATAAGCAAGAAAAGGAGGACTGCACGAGGAGAGAGGACAACGCAGATCAAGAAATTGAAGTGCAATGGAGACTGAGACACATCAAATTATTGCGAATGATGGACAAATGAAAGAAAAGGAATGTGCAACCAAGAGTGAAATTGCAGCTGGGTGGAATAAAGAGGAGGTAAGCGATGAGGAAACTGATGTAAGTAACCTTGAGCTTGAAAGTAGAACATCGGACATTATGAACAGAAGACGTAAAATGATAAGAGTACCGCAAATAAATATTAAACAAGTATTAAAGAAACAAAAGTTAAGAAGAGAATACAGAACAAGGATAAATGATGATAAAGTAGATCTAAATTCCTAGATATTAAGAGAGACCACATATGGATGATGGGTTGTTTGGGTTTGGGTTTTTTCTTTTATTTCATTATGAGTAATTTATGTTTGGGGTTGTCATCTAAACTGAAGTTTGAAAATATAATTAATTTAACAAAACAAAGTGATATTTTGTGTAAACAAGAGACTGGATGGAATGAAACAATAATTGATGATTTTAAAAAATGTTGGGATGGACAAATATGGTACAGTAATGATTTAAATAAGAAAAAAGGCTTGGCAATACTAATTAAAAGGGGAGTAGTAGAATTAAATGTTTTGTTTAAAGATAACAATGGAAGGATTTTAACTGTTAAAATTATGGATAGGGGAGAAGAAATAACAATATGTAATATACATGCTCCAAATGAAGATATGGAAAAAGTTACTTTTTTTAAAGATTTGAGTGTTTTAATTAATGGATGGAAGAATGTCATGGTTATAGGAGATTTTAATACTGTTTTAGAAAGAATAGATGTTGAAGATTTTATGGTGTATAGAGCTGATGTTGGAAGAAAAGAATTGAAATGTATGATGGCTGAACATAAATTTGTAGATGTATGGAGAGATAGAAGCAGAGTCAAAAGAGAATTTTTAAGAAGACAGTGGGTAAATACAATTTTAAAACAAAGCAGAATAGATTTCATTTTATGTGACAGAAGATTTGAGCATTTTATTTCAAAAGTTTTTTATAAGATGTATAGCGGGAGTGATCATGATTTTTTATACGTAATGATGGATTTTAGTGGAGTTGAGAGAGGACCAGGTGTATGGGTGGTTAATACACAGCTTTTAAAGAACGAATTGTATAAAATGGAAATGGAAAATCTAATTATTAATAGTGTAGATGATGTTTTATATGATGAAGCAATGTGTGTGTGGTGGGACAATATAAAATCAGTTTTTCTATTGAATGTTCTAAGAAAATACAGAAAGCAAAAAGAGCTAAAGAAATAGAACTAAATAAAGACTGGGAAAATGAAATGAAAAAGATAACTGAAGGAAATACGGATATTAGAAACAGTAATATTAGAAGAGAAACTTAAAAAAAGTGGAAGAGGACAAATGTGTGGGTGCTAGAATAAGAAGTAAGATAAGAAAAGGAGAAAGAAGTACAAAGTTTTTCTATGATGCAGAAAAGACTAGACAAAAAGCTGATTTAATAAAGAATGTTTCAACAGAAGGTAAAAATATAAAAGATAAAGAAGGGATTTTAAAAGCGGTCAAGGATTGTTTAGGTGTTTTATTTAAGAAAAAAGCAGTTAATGAGGAAGATGAAGAATATTTGTTAAATCAAATCAAAGTTAAAGTAAAAGAGGGTGATAAAAAAAATGTGTGACAGTGATAAAACAGAAGAGGAGATAAATGAAGCTATAATACAATTACGTAATGGGAAAAGCCCTGGTTTAGATGGTTTATCATCTGAATTTTATAAGGTTTTTAAAGGTGTTTTAATACCTATTTTGAAAGATCTTTTCATAGCCATTTTTAAGAATGGACAATTGAGTGAGATTATGAAGAAAGGCATGATTAAAATAATTTATAAAAAGAAAGGGAATAAAGATGATTTGCAAAATTACAGACCATTAAGTATGCTCAACACAGATTATAAAATATTAGCAAAGATTTTAGCGAATAGACTTAAAAAAGTAGTTCCCCACATCATTACGACTAATCAAGCATATGGCGTATTAGGAAGAGATATAGCAGATACGGTAACAAGCATTAGAGATTTAATTTGGTACATAAAAGAGAAAAAGAGTGATTGGTTTTTTAATTAGTATAGATCTAGAAAAGGCATTTGACAGTTTAGCACAAATATTTATTTGATTTAATTCAACAGTTTGGTTTTGGTAATAATTTTATAAAGTGGATGAAATGTTTTTATACAGATATTTTTAGTTGTTTTAAAATAAATGTTTTTTTTAACAGACTTCATAGGAATATCTAAATCTATAAGACAAGGATGCTTTATTAGCTTTATTATATACGTTAGTTGCTGAACCGTTTGGCAATAAATGGAGAAAAAGAAATAAAAGGTTTTTAATAGAAGACAATGTAATAGAACAAAAAATTTTAGTATGCAGATGATACTACTCTGATTTTAATAGTGGTGAAAAAGCTATGGGAATTATTGACAAATACTGTCGAGGTTCGGGTGCAAAAGTAAATAAGGAAAAAACTGAATATATTAAGATTGGAAAAGTGGACATTTCGCAAAGAAATTGGCAGTTAAAAGAACAAAAAAATAATATAAAAATTTTAGGCATTACACTTGGATATGATGAAATTAAAACTAGAGAAATAAATTGGGATGAAGTTGTAAACAAAATGGAAAAAAGATTATTTTTTTGGAAACAGAGAGTACTGTTTCTAAAAGGGAAGGTACTTTTCTTAAATTCTCTTTTTTTATCCAAAATGTGGTATGTTTTAAGTGTCGTTAGTTTACCAGTGTGGGTATATAAGAGAATAAAAACTATGATTTTAAAGTTTCTTTGGGATGGTAAGCCATCTAAAATTGCATATAACCACAATCATCGGAAAGGTGGAAGATGGAGGATTAGGACTAATAGATCCATGGCTGAGAATGAAAAGCATGAGAATTAAAACAGTAAAAAAGTTTTTTAACATAGACAACATAAGGATAATATGATAGAAAATATACCAGAGTTTTATAAAGAATTGTTGAGAAGCTGGAAAATGTTTTATGATAATGTGTACGTAGAGATTAAAGGGAGAAAACAGTACCTACAGCAACCACTATTTTAAATCAAAATAATAAAAGCAAAAAGCATATGTTTTATGAAAACTGGTATGCAGTAGGTTTTAGACAAGTAAAAGACATTTTATGTGAAGTGAAACCTGGATTTTTACCTACACAAGCAATAATTGATTCACTTGAGGAAAGAGAAGATATAGAAGACAAAGGGAAAATTGAAGAATATACAAAATTAAAATTAGCATTGCCAGAACATTGGATTAAAAATATCGAGGATAATGAAAAAGAAATTGAGAATGAAAAACCAAAGGTTTTTTTAAAAGCAGGGGATGATAAGATTGTTTTTAATGAATGTGTCATTAAGATGATTTATACCTGTTTACGTAAAACTGTTTTTGTAAAACCTAAAGCAATAGAATATTGGGAAAAGTTATTTGACAATTTTGATGCTTCGAATATATGGAAAAATGTAAGATTGAATTTTAAAAGTCCGGTTTTGGAAAATTTAGATTTTTTATTATGACACATTTGTGTGATGACAGAAATGATTTTAAGTAAAATTGGGTTAGCGCAAGATGAAATGTGCAAAGTGTGTTTGGAGAAAAAGGAAAGTGTATTACATTTATTTTTAAAATGCAGAATGTTAAGTGAATTTATAAATATATTTAAAAAGATGGTATGTGATTTTCTGTATAATGACAAGATTACTTTGGTAGAATGGGATACATTGCTTTTATTTGGCTTTAATGGAAAGACAAAAAATAAGTATGCTCTTAATTTTATGTTAATGCTTGCAAGATTTGCAATATGGAGAAGGAGAAATATAATGAAACAAAAGAAAAAAAAATAGAGATAACTTTATTATATAAACAGATCATGATGGAGGAAATACAAGTTTTATATGACTATTTCAAAATGATTGAGAATATGGAAATGTTTGAAAAATGTATTACAAGAAATAATCCTTATATTGTAAAAACTTGGACTGGTTTTGAAGTTCTGTTACCAGAAGATGTTTAAATATTTGTGAAAAAAAAAAAATCTCATCTGATCTCCCAAGCTATTATGGTGGCTGATTAGGGTTGCTGATCTTTAAATAGCCCACACTTTGCAGCAGCCCTCGCATACAGCCATACCACCCTGAGCGCGCCCGATCTCGTCTGATCTCGGAAGCAAAGCAGGGTCGGGCCTGGTTAGTACTTGGATGGGAGACAGCCTGGGAATACCAGGTGCTGTAAGATTTAGTTTTTTCGTCAATACGGATCTAATACATTGCGCATTAGGGTGGCTGATCTTTAAATAGCCCACACTTTGCAGCAGCCCTTGTTTACAGCCATACCACCCTGAGGGCGCTAGAGAGCTTACAGGAAGTGACGTGGCAGTAGTTGGGAGAGGAAGGCTCTACCCATTTTGTGCTTTTCTATTTGTGTTTTTTTGTTTGTTTTGTGAATCTTTGTTTTTTTTGGCATTTTTCATTTTTTTGAAAACCACCTAACAGCAGCATATCGCTGTCTAGAGGGTGGTTGATTAATTTTTTCCCCAAAATAGATGGATTATATGGTATCAACTCAGAACTGGCTGGAGAGACACGAATGGCAAATGACAATGGACTGGCAGGAGGAACACGCACGGCAAACGACACTGGACTGGAGAAGCGACAAAGAGCTGGAAATAGAAAGGATCAAGGAGCAAGAATAAGATTTGGTGAAAGAAAATATTTAAAGGAGGCAACAGTGATCGTGAGTACAGAGAATGTGAGTGGAGTGAGAGCAGAGGATATAATAAAAGCAATCGCGGAACAAATTGGAAGTGGAAAGGTGTTGGCTGTAAGACCCAGACAAGGCAAAGAATATGAATTGACGCTGGAACAGGAAGAAATGTGTGATGCGTTAATCGATGGATTGACAAGACTGTGAAGTAAAAAAACTGCAAAATAAAGATTACGTTGTTTCCTTCATGCACCTGCCTGTCTACCTGGAGGATAAGGGAATTTTAGACAGATTGGAAGGATGGGGGGGTATCCCCCATATCTAAAATCAAAAGAAGGTGCTATCCGGACACTGACTTCGAAGACGGCACAAGATTTGTAAAGGTGAGGTTCCCCAAAGACGTTGCATCACTCCCTTATAGCACAAAGCTTGAAACAGCGGAAGGCCCGCAGTACTTTAGGGTGATGCACAGCCACCAGGTGAAGACCTGTAGGCTGTGCATGAGCCCAGGACATCTAAGAGTGCCCAGAATTCAAGTGCTATAAGTGTTTGGAAAGGGGATATTTTGCACGAGACTGCAATGCTGTCAGGTGCCCGAATTGCCAAGAAATTTTAAATAAATGTGAATGCTGGATGGAGGGAGTGGTAGGTGGAAGGGAAGAACAGGTGGACAGACAGGTGCATGAAGGAAACAACGATGAAGAAGGACATTGTGATAAAAGACAAGAAGAGGACGAATTACAACCAAAGGAAACAGAGGAAGGAACAAACAACAGATAGGAAGGAGAAAGAGAAAAAGAAGAAGAAAATAATGATGAACAAATAAGAGAAGAACAAAGTCATGGACAAAAAGGAAAAGAACAAGACAAAGAAACTGACAACGAAGGAGAAATAAGTATGGAGGAGAATAAGAAGGAAAAGGTGGAGAGGGGACAAATACGAAGAAGATCGCTAAAGGTAAAGCCAAATATAGGAACTGCAAGGAAAAAAATGAAATGTTTAAACAGGTTTGAGGCATTAAAGGAACTGGAGGAGGAAGACTGAGAATGATGGGTTTTAGATATTTATGCTTTTTCTTTTTAATGGTTTTAAGTGTTGTGACTTAATGCAAGAGGACTTTTGAACTTAAAGAAATTTGAAAATATAAAAGAAAAATGTAAAAGAGACGACATTATTGTGCTAAAAGAAACAAACTGGAGAGAAAATGTAATGAATGATTATAAAAAGAGATGGGAAGGAGGGATTTTATACAATAATGGAGATGGGAGGTTTGGGAGAGGTGTGGCTTTTTTAATGAATGTTTTTAAAGCAAGCACAATTTTATACAAAGATACGATGGGTAAATGTATGGTTGTTGAGACAAAACATGAAGGAAGGGAATTGATTTCAGTAAATGTACATGCACCAACGGAGGAGAAAGAAAAGAAAGAGTTTTTTATGTTTTAAGAAGTATTGTAAAGAAGTGTAAGGAAATAATAATGATGGGGGATTTCAGCACAGTTTTTAGTAAACAAGACATGGCAGAAGGAATGGTTTTTAAAACTGACAAGGGGAGAAAAGAATTAAAAGCATTAATGGCAGAAAATAATATGATAGATGTGTGCAAAAAAAGAAATGAAAAGAAAAAATAATTTTCAAGAAGGCAAATAGTGGGGCAGTTTGTGTGCGAAACAAGAATTGACTTTATTTTATGTACGAGAAATGTGGAGAATTTTATAGAAAAGATTAAGTATGAAGAAACAAGTTTTAGCGATCACAAGTTTTTATTTTTTTAAATGGACTGGAATAAAGTGCAAAGAGGGCCAGGAATATGGGCTTTAAATACAAAAAAGAATAGAAAATGAAGACTATGTTTTAAAGGTTAAAGAAATTATAGAAAAAGAAAAGGAAAATGAAATGTATGAAGAATATAAGAGAATATGGTGGGAGAACATTAAGTTTTTAATAAAAAAAATTCTCAATTAAGTATTGTAGTATAATACATAAATGCAAAAGATACAAAGAAAAAGAAATAAAGGAAAGTTTGGAAGTGGAATTGAATAAAGAATATAAAGATATACAAAAGATAAAGGAAATGGAAGAAAAACTGAAAGAAATAGAGGAAAAAGAATATGAGGGGGCAAGGTTAAGAAGCAAAGCTAAATATACTGTGGAGGGAGAAAAATGCACAAAGTTTTTTTTTTTGATTTGAAAAAAAAGAGAGGGGAAGCTGAAACAATAAAAGAGATAAGAGGGAAAAATGGGGAAGTTGTAGAAGGGAATGAAAAGATTTTAGAAGAAATAAAGAATTTTTATGAAGATCTTTTTAGTGCAAGGGGTGTAGAAGAAACCAAAAAAAGGGAATTGTTGAATCGGATAAAAGCTAAAATTAGCAATGAAGATAAAAACGAATGCGATCAAAAAATCAGAGAAGAAGAGATTGAAAGAGCAATACAGCAGCTGAATAAAAAGAAAAGTCCAGGAATAGATGGTTTGGGAAGTGAATTTTATATATGTTTTAAAGAGATTTTAACAAAGATCTTAAAGGAAGTTTTTAGAGAGATTTTTGAAAAAGAAGAAGTTAATGAAAAAATGGGGATGGGGATAACAAAACTGATATATAAAAGGAAAGGAAAAAATTAGATTTAAAAAACTATAGGCCGATCACGATGCTTAACACAGATCTTAAGATTTTAGCAAAGGTTTTAGCAAACAGGTTAAAGGAAGTAATGGCAAGTATAATCAAAACAAAGCAAGCATACGGAGTAAAAGGAAGGGATATAGCGGACATAACAATGAGCATAAGAGATACAATATGGTACATGAAAGAAAAAAATTAAGATGGTTACGGAATTAGTCTAGATTTTGAAAAAGCATTTGATCGGGTTGAACACGGGTATTTATTTGATGTTTTAAAGAAATTTGGTTTTGGGGGAGATTTTATCAAATGGATTGAGATTTTATATAAGGGTGCTTTAACAAGAATAAAATGTAATGGGTTTTTAACAATGTTTTAAAATCACAAGATCGATAAGACAGTGTTGTCCACTTTCAGCGTTATTATATTCACTTGTATCGGAACCGTTAAAACAAAAAAAAAAACAAAAAGAAGGAATAATTGGAATTGAAATTGAGGAAAATAAGGCTGAAGAAAAGGTTTTTCAATATGCTGATGACACAACAATTATAGTAAAAGGAAAGGAGAGCATCAAAGAAGTTATGAAGGTTGTAGAAGAATACTGTAAAGGATCTGGTAGTAAAATAAATGAAGAAAAAAACAGTATATATGAGATTTGGGAAAGCAATGGTTTTAAGGGATTGTTTTAATTTTAAGGAAGTGGAGGAAATTAGGATTTTAGGAATTTTAATGTGAAAAAATGAGAGGAAAGTAAGAGATGAAATGTGGGAGGAACTAGTAACAGGAATAAAGAGAAGGTTAAATTTTTGGAAATTAAGAACATTAAACTTGAAAGGGAAGGTTTTAGTATTGAATGTTTTAATGGTGTCTAAGTTATGGAATGTTTTATGTGTGTCGGGTATGCCATTGTGGATAGAAAAGAGGTTGATGAAATGTTTTCTTGACTTTTTATGGGAGGGGAAACCAGCAAGAATAGCTTTTAACAAATGTGGGGATTTTAACATGGGGGATGGAATTTTATGGATGAAAACGAAGAGTTGGTTGACAGAACGATTACCAGAGTTTTATAGAGAAACATTTTAGTGCCTGGGGAACAATTTTAGATAAATTGAATATGATCCACATGGGAGAGATTTTTTTCAAATCAACCTCTGTTCTTAAAAACATTTTAAAACAAGACAAAGAAATGTTTTTAAAGAAATGGATGGAAGTGGGGATAACAAGGGTGAGAGACGCTTTATATGAATTCAAAGAAGGGTTTTTACTGACAATTTATTGTGGATGCAATGGAGGAGGCAAAAGAGGATTACAGTGAACAAGAAATAAAAAATAAATATGAAATCATTAAAAGTGCAATACCCAAAGAGTGGATTAAAAGAATAGAAAGTATGGAAGGAGAGCCAAAAGAGAAATGTATTTATGTGAAATTAGGGGAAAAACTGTATAATTTTAAGGAATGTACTCTGAAAATGATTTATTGTTCTTTTAGAGATGGTGTTTTTAAAGAGCCGATTGCAAATGGATACTGGGTGCAGAAATTCAAAGATTTAAAAAAAGAGTGTAAATGGAGAAACATGACAGGGAAGTGTGTGGAAACAAAATTGGGATGTTTGGAGTATTTTATAAGGCATAAAGTGGTTTTTACTGAGGCTATTTTAAATAAAATATGAAATGAAGGAAACGCTCTGTGTAAAGTGTGCCAGGAAAAGGAAGAGGGGATTTTACATATGTTTTTATATTGTAGAGAATTGGAGGAATTTTTAAGGAAATGTAAATGTTTAATAGAAGATGTGACTGAGGAGTGGGATGAAAATGGAATGGAACAGAGTGGTGATGCTTGGTTGGGAAAAAAAGTGTCAAAACAAAAGTTTTATTAATCTGTGTGTAATTCTAATGAAAAGTGCAATATGGGAAAGAAGAACTGTGGCTAAAAAGGAAAAAATTGTGTTGGATGTTTGGACTGTGTTTAAAAGGAAAATGGAATTATATATTGAAAGACTGTCTGTGTACTTTAAAGGTGTAAACATGTTGGATTCTTTTTATGATGTTTTTACCCCAAAAGTTTGTTGTGTTTTTTAAATGATTTAATGTGAAAGCTGCCAGGAAGTGAAGGAGATTTTTAAATTATCTATGCAAAGGAAAGATGTGTAATGTAGAGATGTTTATAGAAGAAATTCTGTATTTTCTATTGATTGTGTTTAATTTATTGTATTTTACTGATTGAAATTTCTTAAAAAAAAAAAAATACAAAAAAAAAACACGCCCGATCTCGTCTGATCTCGGAAGCTAAGCAGGGCCGGGCCTGGTTAGTACTTGGATGGGAGACCGCCTGGGAATACCAGGTGCTGTAAGATTTCGTTTTTTCTTCACTACTGATCTAATATACTGCGAATTAGGGTGGCTGGTCTTTAAATAGTCCACTCTTTGCAGCAGCCCTCTCTTACGGCCGTACCACCCTGAGCGCGCCCAATCTAGTTGGTATGTTCCAATCAGTGAGTTGGCTGCAGTTGGAGAGAAAGGCTCTCTGCCATTTTTGTTTATGTTTTATTCTTTTTTTTTTCACTTAGTTAAAAGTTATAAAGTTCACTCTTGGTATTATTTTCACGGTTTAACCCCAAGCAGTTTTTAACTGTTTGGGGTTGAATTTTTGGTTTTGGTTTTTGATATCGTTGGAGAGGTCTACAAACAAGGAAGGACATAATGAATGATGGAACAGGACTGGGAAAAGAACTTGAGAAAAAAATACAATGAAGTAGAAGAAGGGACTAATTTATTCAAAATTATGATTGAAGAAAATAATGAAAATCAAGAAGAAACATGTGGTCTCGAGAAAGAAGAGAAATGGAGCTGAAATGGTGAAGGGAAGGACTG
Organism: Cyprinus carpio; assembly: GCF_018340385.1. NCBI lineage: Eukaryota > Metazoa > Chordata > Actinopteri > Cypriniformes > Cyprinidae > Cyprinus > Cyprinus carpio. The sequence continues at coordinate 35,943,388 of NC_056574.1, forward strand.
AACAACAACAGAAGGTACAAGGTAAAGAAAAGGATTATTCAAATGGTGAAAAGAGACAAGAGGAAAGTCAAAAAGAAGAAATGATAATAAGTTGAGAGGGAAAATGAGATACCAGAGAGAGTACAAAAAAGAAACAACGCTGACAATGAATGTGAAAAATCCGGAACATTTAACTGTTATGATGATAATTAAAGCTGTAGAGGACAAAACTGGAATTGGCAAATTACATGGACTAAGGAAAAAAACTGATTTTGAATATGAACTCACTTTGGAGAAAGAAACAGACTGTGAACATATATTGGATGGAATATTAATTAATGGGCAAATGTGTGAAATGAGGAAGCTTTGTGCAACGGAAAGGATGGTTTCTTTTCTAAATTTGCCAAATTATATAAGCAATGAGGAAGTACTGAAAAAATTAACAAGCTGGGGGCTTACACCGATATTACCTCTGAGAAGGAGGTTTTACCCTGGGACAACGGTGGCAGATGGAACAAGATTTATCAGAGTAAAATTTCCAAAGGACGTGTTGTCCCTTCCATATAATACAAGGTTTGAAACAGAGGAAGGAATAAAGTATTTTAGAGTGATTCATGATCACCAAGTGAAAAATTGCAGAATATGTTCAAGTGTTGAGCACGAAAAGAAGGATTGTCCTCACTTTATATGCCGAGAATGTCTGGAGCAGGGGCATTATGTGCGGAACTGCAAAGCCCCGCGGTGCCAAAGCTGTGGGAAGGCATTACAAATATATATATACAAATATATATGGTGTATATGTGAAAATTATGATGAAGTACATGAGGAAATGGAGACAGATTCACACAACGATGGGTAGAATGTGGAAGAGGATGATGGAGGTGTACCACAACAATTATGTGTCATAACAAAGGATATACAGAGAAGCGAAGAAAGAGTAAGCAAAGATGAACGAGAATGCCTGGAGCAGGGGCATTGTGCACAGGACTGCAAAGCCCCGCAGTGCCAAAGCTGTGGAAGTGCATCACAAGGGTGCATATGTGAGAATTACGAAGAAGTACATGGAGATGGATTCACACAACGACGGGGCGAATGTGGAAGAGGATGATGAAGGAGATGTACCACAACAAGTATGTGTCATAACAAAGGATATACAGAGCAGAGAAGAAAGAGTAAGTAAAGATGAACGGGGCGGAGAAAAAAGACAGAAAGAGCAAAAATGATGATGGGACTACAACTATTCGATGGTAAAGTTGAACAAAATGAGATGGAAAACAAAAAAGATGATGATGATGGACTAAAGGACATAAGCCAAGAGGAGGTAAGAGACACTAAGGAAAAAACTTTTGGTGGGAAAGAAAGTGTGAAGAAAAACATATTGAGTGGGGGAAGTAAATTGAAAACAACTGTACAAATTAATATTGAGAAGGTGATGGGGAAAAAAAGAATATGAAGAGAATCTAAAGAAAAAAAGGCAGAAATTACTGTTTTAAGAGAGGAAGAGGGAAGAGAGACTGAACAAAAGTGAAGTGTTTTATTAATGAACTGGACTGATGGAAAGGGTTTTTGTTGTTTGTTGGTTATTCTCTCTTTTGAAGCTGGATTGAAGTGAAACCAGGGTTTTTGCCTCTACAAGCTATTATAGATACACTTGAGGAGAAAGAAGAAATAAAGGATAGGAAGGCAATCAAAATCAATTATGAGAAAATAAAAACAGCAATTCCTATAGAACGGATAGAGAAAATTGAGAGAAATGAAAGTGAAAATAAAAGTGATAAAATTGACGTTTTCTAAGAATAAAAGTAGAGATTGTCAACTTTGAGGCACGTGTTTTAAAAACCTTTAATTTGCTTTTTTGTAATGATACATTTGTTGAGCCCAGAGCAAATAAATACTGGGGAAAATTGTTAAATATTTTGGATGTGAGAGAAATATGTATATAAGTCCTGTGTTAGAAAATTTAGATTTTCTATTAAGACACAACTGTATATTAAATGAAATGATGTTGTTTAAAATGGGGAAAGCAAATGATGCGATATGCAAAGTATGTTTTGAGGAAAATGAAGGAATACTGCATATGTTTTTTTAAATGTAAGAAATTAGATTGTTTTATGAGGAAGTTAAAAAAGATGATGGGGACATTTATACTTGATAAAAGTATATTTCCAGATGGATGGGAAACTGTATTCCTATTTGGTTTTAATGGAAAAGCAAGTAATAAGTATCCTCTTAATTTATGGTTATCTGTTGCAAGGCATGTAATATGGTCTAGACGGAACTTAATGAAAAAAAAAAAAAGTGTATTTTTTAAGCATAAGTTAAATAATACTATAAAGATCCTGTATAACTATTTTAATATGACAGAACAGATGGGTATTTTTAATAAGTGCATTGTTGATAATAATCCTTTTATTACTAAGACATGTAAAAGTTTTGATCTAACACTGCCTAATTGCTTTTAAAGTTTTTTTTGTTTTTGTTTTTATTGGTTTGCTTATGTGTATTTGTATGTAGGAATAATAATAGTATGACTGTATAAAAAAAAAGAGAAATACATTTTTAATAAAAAAAAAAAATAATAATAAAAAAATCTCATCTGATCTCGGAAGCTAAGCAGGGTCGGGCCTGGTTATTACTTGGATGGGAGACCGCCTGGGAATACCAGGTGCTGTAAGCTTTAGTTTTTTCTTCACTACTGATCTAATACACTGCGAATTAGGGTGGCTGATCTTTAAATAGCCCACACCTTGCAGCAGCCCTCGCTTACGGCCATACCACCCTGACCACGCCCTATCTTGTATGATCTCAGAAGTTAAGCAGGGTCGGGCCTGGTTAGTACTTGGATGGGAGACCGCCTGGGAATACCAGGTGCTGTAAGCTTTAGTTTTATCGTCAATACTGATCCAATACACTGCAAATTATGGGGCTGATATTTAAATAGCCCACGGTTTGCAGCAGCCCACGCTTTGCAGCAGCTCTCGCTTATGGCCATACTACCCTGAGGGTGCTAGTGAGTCACTGGTGAACATGAAGTGTTTGTCTGCAGTGGGTGAGGGAGGCTCACCAAAACTTTGTTTTTTGTTGGTTTTTTGTTTGTATACGTCTTTAGTTTGATTATTGTTTATTTTTCTGAGTTCTTAAGTTGATCCTCCCAGCAGCTTGCACTGTCTGGGAGGAAGTTTTGTGCGTTTTTGCTTTTTGTTTACAATGGACGGCTCAAAGGTGACTGACACGGCAATGGCGGACGGCACACAGTGTGGAAATGATAATGGACTGGCTCAACGACAACGAGATGGTAAAGAGAAGGAAAAAGAAGTGAGGAAGGAGACTGGAAATAGATTATATTTAAAGGAAGCAACTGTGACTGTGGATGTGGGACATGCAAAGGACACAAGAGCGGTGGATATAATTAAAGCGGTGGCGGAGCAGATCGGCGACGGGAGGATTTTAGCAGTGAGACACAAACAAAAGAAGGATAAGATAACACTTGAATGAGAGGATGACACAGAGCTTTTAATAGATGGATTGATGATAAATGGCATCAACTGTGAGGTAAAACGACTGCAAAACAGAGATTATGTTGTCTCCTTCATGCATGTGCCCGTTTACATTGCTGACGAAGAAATTTTAAATAAATTAGAAGGCTGGGGAGTTTTCCCAATTTCAAAAATTAAAAGAAGATTTTATCTGGGCACCAGTATTGAGGATGGGACGAGGTTTGTGAGAATGCGGTTCCCAAAAGAAGTTGCATCCCTCCCGTACAGCACAAAAATGGAAACGGCAGAAGGTCCGCAATATTTCCGGGTGATGCACAGCAATCAGGTGAAGACCTGTCGGCTGTGCATGAGCCTGGATCATGTGGTAAAAGACTGTCCTGATTTCAAGTGCTTTTAATGTGAGGAGAGTGGGCCCTTTGCGAGAGACTGCAACACAGTGACGTGCCCGGATTGTAATTTGGTTTTAAATAAGTGTGAGTGTTGGATGGGGAGTTTGGAGGGGGAGGAGGAGGAGGAGGATGAGCAGCAGGTAGACGGGCAGATGCATGAACGAGACAACGAGCAGTGAGAGGAGGACACAACGGCATTACAAGAGGAGGAAGAAACAGTGAATAAAGAGATTGAGCATCAGGAGAAGGAAGTACAATCACAAGAGGATGGGGAGGCTTGGACACAGATGGATTTGATGGAAAGTTTACAAAATGCTCTGGACGTGGTGGAACAAAATAATCAAAGAGATGATGAACTGATTGGTGTACAAAAGGATGGTGATGTATGGTCACAAATGAATTTGACTGAGGGTTTGCAAAATGACTTGGACAGTGGAACTCAATGAACAAAGGAGTAACGAGCAAGCTGCAGTAAAGGAAAGTGAAGAGTGGAAAGAAAAGGAGGAGAAACAAATGAAATCAACTAAAAGAAGAAGGTCAGTAAAGGTAACGCCAAATTTAGAGACTATTAGGAAAAAAAAGTGATAAAAGAAGGTTCAGTTGAGAGTGTGAATAAATATGAACTGTTAAAGGACTTGAGGGAGATGGATTGAGATGATGGATTTTATGAATGTTTTTATATGTTTTATGCTGTTAAGAATTGTTACTTTTAATGCTAGAGGGCTTTTAGACATGAAAATTTGAAAAAGTGAAAGAAATGTGTAAAGAAGAAGATGTGATTTTACAACAAGAAACAAACTGGAGGGAAGGGTACATGACTGAAATGAGGAAACGGTGGAGCGGAGGGATTTGATATAATAATGGTGATGGGAGGCTGGGAAGAGGAGTTGCAGCTTTAATAAAAGAAAACTGGTTTATCATGTAAAACAATATATAATGACAAAGATGGGAAATGTATAGCATTTGAACTGGAGGGGAAAAAGTAATTATGGTTATTGTTCATGCACCGACAGAAGAGAACGAAAAGAAAGAATATTTTAATGTCTTAAGAGACTTTTTAAAGAAACAAAGAAGTTATTATGATGGGTGATTTTAATACTGTTTTCAGTAAATTAGAAATGGGTGAGGGAATGGTTTTTAGAACTGATAAAGGAAGAAAATAATATAATTGATGTATGGAGAGAAAGAAATGAAAAAAAGAAAGATTTTTCAAGGAGGCAATGGATTGATTTTATTTTATGTACATGGAACATTGAGGGTTTTACTGGTAGCATTAAATATGAAGAATCAAGCTTAAGTGATCATAAACCCATTTTTATGCAAGTAAACTGGAGTTCTGTGAAAAGAGAGCCGGAGGTATGGGTTTTAAATACAGAGGTTTTGAAGAATGAGGATTATGTGTGTTAAGTATGAAGAAATTATTGGAAAAGTAAAGGAGAATGGAATGTGCACTGAAGATAAAAGAATATGGTGGGGAAATGTTAAATATTTAGTAAAAAAAAAAAAATCACTGCAAGTTAATACAGAGAAGTAAGAGCAATAAGGAGAGAGAATTAAGAGAAAAATTGGAAGAATTAAATGAGAATGGGGAAGATATACAAAAAATAAAAGAATTGGAGGGAATATTGAAAGAAATGGAAGAGGAAAAATATGAAGGCGCAAGACTAAGAAGTAAAGCTAAATATAAAGTTGAGGGCGCAAAATGTACTAAATCTTTCTTTGATCTAGAAAAAATAAGAGGGAAGGCTGGAATGATTAAAGAAATAAGAGGAAAAATGGTGTAGTGGTGGAAACAAATGAAGAAATATTAAAAGAAATAAAAGCATACTATGAGAACCTGTTTAGTACTGAGGGGGTGAGGGAAGAAGAGAAGCTGGAGTTACTGAGGCACATGAAAGCAAAAGTAGGAGAAGTAGACAAAAAAAAGAGTGTGATGAAGAGATAAGAGAAGAAGAGATAAAAAGAGCAGAAAGTGAATTAAACAAAAAGAAAAGTCCAGGTATAGATGGTTTGGGGAGTGAATTTTATATAGTTTTTAAAGATTCTTTAACTAGCATTTTAAAAGAAGTATATGTAGATGTTTTTAAGAAAGAATAATTAAATCAAAGAATGGGAATGGGTTTCATGAAATTGATATACAAGAGAAGAGGAGAGAAGACAGATTTAAAGAACTACAGACCGATTACAATGCTGAATACTGATTTAAAGATTTTATCTAAAATTTTAGCCAACAGATTGAAGGAAGTCATGCAGAGTATATTTAAAACTAACCAAGTGTACGGAGTGAAAGGAAGAGACATAGCAGATACAACTATTAGTATAAAAGATATGATAAGATACATAAATGAAAGGAACAAAGATGGGTTTATTATCAGTTTAGATTTTGAGAAAGCTTTTGACAGGGTGGAGCATGGTTTTTATTTGATGTTTTAAAAGTTTTGGTTTTGGAGAGAATTTTATGAAATTGATTAGGATCTTATACAAAGGCGCAATAACAAAAATTAAATGTTATGTTTTTTTAACAGTGTTTTAAAATTACAAGATCAATAAGACAAGGATGTCCGTTGTCAGCTCTTTTATATTCTTTAGTTGCGGAACCTTTAGGATTGGCGGTAAAACATGAAGAGGGGATAAAAGGGATAGGCATCGAGGGAGGGGAAAGTAAAATTTTTCAATACGTGGATGACACAACGTTATTGTTAAAAGATCTGGAGAGTGTGGAAAAAGCAATGCAAATTGTACAAAAGTATTGTAGGGGATCAGGAGCTAAAGAAAATGAGGACAAAACGGTATATATGAGATTTGGAGGGGCCCCGGTTTTAACAGAGCATTTTACATTTTAAGGAAACTAAAGAAATAAAGATTTTAGGTGTTTTAATGGGGAGGGATGAAAAGGAAGCAGAAGAAACTATGTGGGAGGAAGCTTTAGGAGGGATTGAAAGAAGATTGAATTTTTAGAGAATGAGAACATTAACTTCGAAAGGGAAGGTTTTAGTTCTGAATGTTTTAATGGTTTTTAAATTGTGGTATATTTTATGTGTGTCATCTATGCCGTTGTGGGTAGAAAAAAGGCTGAAAATTTTATTTTATTTTTTTATGGGAAGGGAAGCCACCAAGAAAAGCATACAACACCTTAATAGGAGCAGTGGAGAAGGGAGGACTGGGGTTAATGGATGTGGAACAAAGAAAGAACAGCTTGAGAGTGAAAATAATAAAAAAGTACTTGAATGAAGAAAACAAAACAGCGTGGAAGAGAACAATGGGGTATTTAAGTAAGTGTAGTAATTTTAATTTGGGGGACAAGATTTTATGGATGAAAGCGAAAAAATGGATGAAGGAGGGGCTGCCAGATTTTTATCAAGAACTGATGGGGGCATGGGGCAAATTTTTAACTAATGTGCATTTTAAGCCACAAGATAGAGAGAACATTTTAAATCAGCCTTTATTCTTAAACAACTGCATTTTAAATCAAGGGAAGGAGATTTTTTTAAGAAGTGGTGGGATGTGGGAATCATGAAAATCAGATACATTTTATACGAATTCAAAGAGGGGTTTTTACCAGTGCAATACATTGTGGATGTGATGGAGGAGGCAAAGGAGGATTATAGCAGACAAGAGATAGCAAACAAATATGACGTAATTAAGAATGCTATACCTCAAGAGTGGATAAATAGAATTGAAAACATGGAAGAAGGGAAACATGAGTATGCATGGTTGGGGGGAAAACTACAGTATATGCTTTCAATGAATGTACTGTGAAAAAGTTTTGTGTTTTTAGAGATGCTGTTTTTTTAAGAAACCTGCTGTAAATGAATATTGGTTACAGAAATACAATGATTTAAAGGAAGACAGCATATGGGGGAACATGAATGGAAAATTTGTACAGAAAAAAATGGAAAACTCTGAATATTCTATCATACACAAAGTGATTTTTACAGATGTCATTTTAAACAAAATTGGAATGGAACCAAGCGCCACTTGTAAAGTTTGTAATGATGATGATGAAGGATTTTCACTTGTTTTTATATTGCAAGGAATTGGAGGATTTTAATGTGAAATAAAAGTATGATTTCAAGTTTGAGAGGGGAGGATAATGAATTTATTGAATGGAATAAGGTGGTGATGCTGGTTCTGGATAAGCAATGCAAAAACTAAAAACTTATTAATTTACTGCAATATGGGAAAGAAGGGTGGTTGCAAAGAGAGAAAATATTTTAATGCATGTGTGGCATGTGTTTAAAAGGAAATTTGAAAAATATGTCCAATGCCTGTATTATTATTTTAAACAAGAAGAGAAAATGGGTGTTTTTTTTACAATGTTTTTACAAAGGATGTCTGTAAGGTTTTAAAGGAATCTGGTTTGGTCATTTTTACATAATTGAAAAGGATAATGTTTGCATAGAAACTTTTAATGTAATTTTAACTGAAAGTCTGCATTTCTATTATGACTGAAAGCTTTCTGCAGCAAAAATAATTGATGAATTTAATGTGGAAAATATTTGATGTATTTTTGTACTGAAATATTTTCAATAAATTTTTTTTTTTTTAAAGTGCACACGATCTCATCTGATTTCGGAAGCTAAGCAGGGTTGGGCCTGGTTAGTACTTGGATGGGAGACTGCCTGGGTATACCAGGTGCTATAAGCTTTAGTTTTTTTGTCAATACTGATCTAATACACTGCAAATTATGGGGCTGATATTTAAATGGCCCACTCTTTGCAGCAGCCCTCGCTTACGGCCAAACCACCCTGAGGGCGCAATTGAGCTTACCAGGAAGTATTGTGTTTGCAAGACAGAGAGAGAGGCTTTCTGAATATTTTGTTTTATGTTTTGTTTGTTTAAAAAGTTTGTTAATAGTTACAGTAACAGTACTGAGTTATTTTTTGTTTTGTTTTCTTTTAAACCACTTACCAGCAGCCTTGTGCTGTCTGGGGAGTGGTTTGTGTAAAATGAGAAAAACGGATGGATTAAACGGTAAAGACATGGGAATGGCGGCAGACAATGGAAAAGACAACGACCAAGGAAATGGACAGTGACTACGAGAACGGACTGATTTAAATAAGATGGAAAACAAGCGAAGTTATGTAAAAGGGGCAAGAGTAACTGTGGACACGGGAGAAGTCAGCGATGGAAGAGCAGAGGATTAAATTAAAGTGATAGCGGTAAAAGTTGGAGTGAATAAAATACTTGCAGTAAGACCTTAACAAAATAGACTATATGAAGTGACTTTAACAAATGAAGAAATGTGTGTACCTACTGGATGGATTGGAAATTAAAGGCGCAAAATGTGAGGTGAAAAAGCTACAGGAGCGGGAGTACATAGTTTCATTTATGCATCTGCCAGTCTACCTTGAAGACAGCAACATCATGGACAAACTGGAAGGATGGGGGGTGACCCCCACTTCAAGAATAAGGAGGAGATATTACCCGGGAACGGGTAAAAGGGTAAAGTTCCCCAATGAGGTGGTGTCACTCCCAGATAGTACCAGATTTGAGACAGCGGAGGGGGAACACGACATTTCAGGATCATACACATTCGTCAGGTTAAAACCTGTCGATTGTGTATGAATCCAGGGCATATATTTAAGGTTTGCGCAGAGTTTCAATGCTATACATGTGAACAGCAAGGACACTTTGCAATTGACTGCAGAGCAGTAAAGTGCCCAGACTGTCTAGAAATCCTTGATAAATGTCAGTGCTGGATGGGAGGAGAAAGCGAGCAAGAATAGGAGCAGCGAGAGGTGGGAGGCCAGATGCAGGATGAGATGGAGTCAAGTCAAGTCAAGTCATCTTTATTTATATAGCGCTTTAAACAAAAAAGATTGCGTCAAAGCAACTGAACAACATTAATTAGGAAAACAGTGTCAATAATGCAAAATGACAGTTAAAGGCAGTTCATCATTGAATTCAGCGATGTCATCATGCAGCTCAGTTCAGTTTAAATAGTATCTGTGCAATAATTTGCAATCAAGTCAACGATATCGCTGTAAATGAAGTGTCCCCAACTAAGCAAGCCAGAGGCGACAGCGGCAAGGAACCAAAACTCCATCAGTGAGAGAATGGAGAAAAAAACCTTGGGAGAAACCAGGCTCAGTTGGGGGGCCAGTTCTCCTCTGACCAGACGAAACCAGCAGTTCAATTCCAGGCTGCAGCAAAGTCAGATTGTGCAGAAGAATCATCTGTTTCCTGTGGTCTTGTCCCGGTGGTCGTCTGAAACAAGGTCTTTACAGGGGATCTGACTCTGGGGCTCTAGTCCTGGTCTCCGCTGTCTTTCAGGGCTGTAGAGGTCCTTTCTAGGTGCTAATCCACCATCTGGGCTGGATACATACTGGATCCGGGTGACTGCAGTGACCCTCTGACTTGGATACAGACTGGATCTGGTGGCTACGGTGACCTCGGAATAAGAGAGAAACAGACTAATATGAGCGTAGATGCCATTCTTCTAACGATGTAGCAAGTACATCGGGTGTTATGGGAAGTGTTCCCGGTTCCGGTTTACCTAATTAATGCAGCCTAAAAATCCTTTAACGGATTTGGATATTAGAAGTGTATTAGTATGTTATGTGTAAGCCAGGTTAAAGAGACGGGTCTTTAATCTAGATTTAAACTGCAAGAGTGTGTCTGCCTCCCGAACAATGTTAGGTAGGTTATTCCAGAGTTTGGGCGCTAAATAGGAGAAGGATCTGCCGCCCGCAGTTGACTTTGATATTCTAGGTATTATCAAATTGCCAGAGTTTTGAGAACGGAGCGGACGTGGAGGACTATAATGTAACAAGAGCTCATTCAAATACTGAGGTGCTAAACCATTCAGGGCTTTATAAGTAATAAGCAAGATTTTAAAATCTATACGATGTTTGATAGGGAGCCAGTGCAGTGTTGACAGGACCGGGCTAATATGATCATACTTCCTGGTTCTACTAAGAACTCTAGCTGCTGCATTTTGGACTAACTGGAGTTTGTTTACTAAGCGTGCAGAACAACCACCCAATAGAGCATTACAATAGTCTAACCTTGAGGTCATAAACGCATCGATTAACATTTCTGCATTTGACATTGAGAGCATAGGCCGTAATTTAGATATATTTTTGAGATGGAAAAATGCAGTTTTACAAATGCTAGAAACGTGGCTTTCTAAGGAAAGGTTGCTATCAAATAGCACACCTAGGTTACTAACTGATGACGAAGAATTGACAGAGCAGCCATCAAGGCTTAGACAGCATTCTAGGTCATTACATGCAGAGCTTTTAGGCCCTATAATTAACACCTCTGTTTTTTCAGAATTTAGCAGTAAGAAATTACTCGTCATCCAGTTTTTTATATCGACTATGCATTCCGTTAGTTTTTCAAATTTGTATGTTTCGCCAGGCCGCGAAGAAATATAGAGCTGAGTATCATCAGCATAACAGTGAAAGCTAACACCGTGTTTCCTGATGATATCCCCCAAGGGTAACATGTAAAGCGTGAAGAGTAACGGCCCTAGTACTGAGCCTTGCGGTACTCCATACTGCACTTGTGAACGATATGATACCTCTTCATTCACTGCTACGAATTGATGGCGGTCATATAAGTACGATTTAAACCATGCTAATGCACTTCCATTAATGCCAACAAAGTGTTCTAGTCTATGCAAAAGAATAGTGTGGTCGATAGTGTCGAACGCAGCACTAAGATCCAATAGCACTAATAGAGAGATACAACCACGATCAGATGATAAGAGCAGGTCATTTGTAACTCTAAGGAGAGCAGTCTCAGTACTATGATACGGTCTAAATCCTGACTGGAAATCCTCACAGATGCCATTTTTCTCTAAGAAGAAATATAATTGTGAGGATACTACCTTTTCTAGTATCTTTGAAAGAAAAGGGAGATTCGAGATCGGTCTATAATTAACTAGTTCTTTGGGGTCAAGTTGTGGTTTTTTGATGAGAGGCTTAATAACAGCCAGTTTGAAGGATTTTGGGACATACCCTAATAACAATGAGGAATTAATAATAGTCAGAAGAGGATCTATGACTTCTGGAAGCACCTCTTTAAGGAGCTTAGATGGAATAGGGTCTAACATACATGTTGTTGGTTTAGATGATTTAACAAGTTTATACAATTCTTCCTCTCCTATAGTAGAGAATGAGTGGAACTGTTCCTCAGGGGATCTATAGTGAACTGTCTGATGTGATACTGTAGCTGATGGCTGCATGGTTACAATTTTATCTCTAATAGTATCGACTTTAGAAGTAAAGTAGTTCATAAAGTCATTACTGCTGTGATGTTGAGAAATGTCAACACTTGTTGATGCTTTATTTTTCGTTAATTTAGCCACTGTATTGAATAAATACCTGGGGTTATGTTTGTTTTCTTCTAAAAGAGATGAAAAGTAATCAGATTTAGCAGCTTTCAATGCTTTTCTGTAAGATAGGTTACATTCCCTCCAAGCAATACGAAATACTTCTAGTTTTGTTTTTGTATAGTTCTAGTTTTTGTTTGGAGGAAACCCCAATATGAAGAACAACAGGAAGAAATGACGGTCGAAAAAAAAAACAGAAAAAATAAGGACAGTAAAGAGAGCAGTGAGCATATGGTAGAGGAAGAAGCAGAAGAAATGGAAGAAGGAGCTAGTACATCGGAGGTGGAATCAGGACTTAAGAGAACTGAAAAGATGGAAGGGGAAAAAGGGAAAAGAGATAGTGAATCGGAGGAGGACAGTGTGACATGTGAGGGGAGAAAAAGGCAGAAGGCGGAGAAGGTAATGGACTGGGAGGAGTAATACGAAGAAGGACAATAAAGGTAAAACCAAAAATTGATCTGTCCAGGAAAAAAGTATCAATGAGTAATTTTGAAGTATTGAGAGATTTGGAGGAGAAAGGGGATGATTGACAAAGATGTTGATTTTAAATTATTTATTATTTTTGTGATGGCTATAAGATTTGTATGTTTTAATGTACAAACCCAATTCCAAAAAGGTTGGGACACTGTACAAATAATGTGAATAAAAACAGAATGCAATGATGTGGAAGTTTCAAATTTCAATATTTTATTCAGAATACAACATAGATGACATATCAAATGTTTAAACTAAGAAAATTTATCATTTTAAGGGAAAAATAAGTTGATTTTAAATTTCATGGCATCAACATCTCAAAAAAGTTGGGACAAGGCCATGTTTATCACTGTGTGGCATCCCCTCTTCTTTTTATAACAGTCTGCAAATGTCTGGGGACTGAGGAGACAAGTTGCTCAAGTTTAGGAATAGGAATGTTGTCCCATTCTTGTCTAAAACAGGCTTCTAGTTGCTCAACTGACTTAGGTCTTCTTTGTCGCATCTTCCTCTTTATGATGTACCACATGTTTTCTATGGGTGAAAGATCTGGACTGCAGGCTGGCCATTTCAGTACCCGGATCCTTCTTCTACGAGGCCATGATGTTGTAGCTGATGCAGTATGTGGTCTGGCATTGTCATGTTGGAAAATGCAAGCTCAATGCTGATATACCTTTCAGCATTGATGGTGCCTTTCCAGATGTGTAAGCTGCCCATGCCACACACGCTCATGCAACCCCATACCATCAGAGATGCAGGCTTCTGAACTGAGTGCTGATAACAACTTGGGTTGTCCTTGTCCTCTTTAGTCCGGATGACATGGCGTCCCAGTTTTCCAAAAAGAACTTCAAATTTTGATTCGTTTGACCACAGAACAGTTTTCCACTTTCCCACAGTCCATTTTAAATGAGCCTTGGCCCAGAGAAAATGCCTGCGCTTTTGGATCATGTTGAGATATGGCTTCTTTTTTGACCTATAGAGATTTAGCCGGGCAACGGCGAATGGCACGGTGGATTGTGTTCACCGACAATGTTTTCTGGAAGTATTCCTGAGCCCATGTTGTGATTTCCATTACAGTAGCATTCCTGTATGTGATGCAGTGCCGTCTAAGGGCCCGAAGATCACGGGCATCCAGTATGGTTTTTCCGGCCTTGACCCTTACGCACAAAGATTGCTCCAGATTCTCTGAGTCTTTGGATGATATTATGCACTGTAGATGATGATAACTTCAAACTCTTTGCAATTTTTCTCTAAGAAACTCCTTTCTGATATTGCTCCACTATTTTTCACCGCAGCATTTGGGGAATTGGTGATCCTCTGCCCATCTTGACTTCTGAGAGACACTGCCAATCTGAGAGGCTCTTTTTATACCCAATCATGTTGCCAATTGACCTAATAAGTTGCAAATTGGTCCTCCAGCTGTTCCTTATATGTACATTTAACTTTTCTGGCCTCTTATTGCTACCGGGCCCAACTTTTTTTGGAATGTGTAGCTCTCATGAAATGCAAAATGAGCCAATATTTGGCATGACATTTCAAAATGTCTCACTTTCAACATTTGATATGTTATCTATATTCTATTGTGAATAAAATATAAGTTTATTCAATTCAAGTTTATTAGTATAATGCTTTTTACGATACAATCATTGCAAAGCAACTTTACAGAAAATTAAGTTTCAACAATATTTAGTAGTAGCTTATCAGTGGTGACTGTCAGTTTATGTGCATACGGCAGAAATGTTCAGAAAAATCAATAAAGGACGTAAACAAACAGACAATTACTATTAACTATTAACTATTACAACACTATTAACAGCAATTATGCAATCAAACTTATAGCAAAATGTGGTAGTTCTGTATGTTGTCTCTGGGTTAGCATCATCTGAGGTCCGCTGAGGGGTTGGCATCATCTCTTCTCAGGTGTTCTGGATCCAGACTGGAGCTTGTGTAAATCCTAGTTACCACGGGATGTAAATCCTGTGGCAAAACAGAGAAACAAATAGAGACATAATTAGCGTAGCTGCTCTTCCAGCCAAGTGAAATTAATTAGTTTAACCCAAGCTAAAGAATAATAATGCGCATTTGGTCAGATATAACTGCAGTCCAAAATTATGAGATGCATTACTTGAATGCTTGGCCAAAGAGGTGTGTTTTTAATCTAGATTTAAACAGAAAGTGTGTCTGAACCCCACACAATATCAGGAAGGAGTTCCAGAGTTTGGGAGCCAAATGCGAAAAAGCTCTACCTCCTTTAGTGGACTTTGCTATCCTAGGTACTATCAAAAGTCAAGCATTTTGTGACCTTAGGGAGTGTGATGGATTGTAGCGTGGTAGAAGATTAGTTAGTTACGCAGGAGCTAAACCATTAAGGGCCTTATAAGTAAGTAATAATATTTTGTAACTGTTACGGAACTTAATAGGTAGCCAGTGCAGAGACTGTAAAATTGGGGTAATATGATCATATTTTCTTGACCTGGTAAGGACTCTGTAGCTTGTAAATCTGTAGCTTGTTTATTGAGGATGCAGGACAACCACCTAGAAGTGCATTACAATAGTACAGTCTAGATGTCATGAATGCATGAACTAGCTTTTCTGCATCAGAAACAGGTAACGTTTCGTAGCTTGGCAATGTTTCTAAGATGGAAGAAGGCTGTTTTTGTAACATGGGAAATATGATTTTCAAAAGACAACTTACTGTCTAATATAACACCCAGATTCAGTAACAGTACATCCGTCTAATTGCAAATTGTAATCTACAAGATTCTGTGTAATGTTTTTTGGCCCAATAAGTAATATCTCTGTCTTATATGAATTTAATAGGAGAAAATTATTGGTCATCCAATCTTTTACATTTTTAACACACACTGTTAGCTTAAATAATTTAGAAGTTTCATCTGATCTCGTTGAGATATATAGTTGAGTATCATCAGCATAACAGTGGAAACTAATCCCGTATTTTCTAACGATATTACCAAGGGGCAACATGTATATTGAAAATAGCAGAGGACCTAGGACAGATCCTTGTGGCACTCCATATTTTACTGGTGATAAATTAGATGACTCCCCATTTAAATAAACAAAGTGGTAGCGATCGGACAGGTAGGATCTAAACCATCTTAAAAACCTGCCCTTGGATACCTGTATAGTTTTGTAATCTATCTATGAGTATGTCGTGATCTATGGTGTCGAACGCAGCACTAAGATCAAGTAAAACTAGCAATGAGATGCAGCCTTGGTCTGATGCAAGAAGCAAGTCATTTGTAATTTTAACAAGTGCAGTTTCTGTGCTATGATGGGGCCTGAAACCCGACTGAAATTCTTCATAGAGATCATTTTTTTGCAGGAAGGAGCACAATTGAGCAGACACAACTTTTTCTAAAATTTTAGACATTAATGGAAGATTTGAAATGGGTCTGTAATTTGCCAGTTCACTAGGATCTAGTTGTGGTTTCTTAATAAGAGGCTTAATAAGTACTAACAACTCTTTCAGTAATTTAGTGGGTACAGGATCTAATAAACATGTTGTTGGTTTAGATGCAGTGATAAGTTTATTTAGCTCTTCCTGTCCTATAGTTGCAAAGCACTGCAGTTTATCTTTGGGTACGATGGATAAAACTAAAGTATTAGACGCTGTAGAATCTTCATTTGTTATTGTATTTCTGATGTTATCTATTTTATCAGTGAAGTTTATGAGATTTGTAAATTATTCCATTCCTTTTTTACTCACAATTTGTACAGTGTCCCAACTTTTTTGGAATCGGGTTTGTCAGAGGGTTGATAAGCAAAGAAAAATTCAATGTGGTGAAAGAGCTATGTAAAAATGAAGAGGTTATTTTATTGCAAGAAACAAATTGGAAGAATGAGGTAATGGAAGATTTTAAAAAGACATGGAATGGAGAAATGTTTTATAACAATGGAGATGGACGAATGGGAAGAGGAATGGTTATTCTAATAAGGGAAGGTGTGAATTTTGAAGTAAAAGAAATTTCTAATGATATGAAAGGAAAATGTAATGCCGTTGAAATTAGACAAGGGGAGAACGTTTTTGTGATAATTAATGTATATGCGCCTACACAAGAGAAGGGAAAAAATGATTTTTTTTGAAGGTTTACAAATTTTAACTAAGAAATGGAAAAATGTAATATTAGTTGGGGACTTTAATACGGTTTTTATTAAATTTGACATGGCAGATGGAATGGTTTTTAAAACAGATGTTTGGAGAAAATTTTTAATTGGAATGATTGAAGAGGAGAATTTGATTGATGTTTGGAGAGAAAATAATAAAAGAACAAGAGACTTTTCAAGAAGACAGCTAGTTGGTAATTTTATGTGCCAAACAAGAATAGATTTTATTTTAAGTAAAAGAGCTAATGGAGTGTTTTCTGGAGCATATTTACTATGAAGAAACTGGTGTGAGTGATCATAAAATGCTTTTATGAAAAATTGATTTTAGTATTGAAAAAAAAAAAAAAAGGACCCGGTGTGTGGATTTTAAATTCAGGACTTTTAAGTAATGAAAATTATAGAAGGGAAATAGAAGAATTATTGGAAAAAGAGAAAAAAGATGGAATGCATTTAGAAGATAAATGATTATGGTGGCAAAATGTAAAGTATGAAATTAAAAAAAATTCTATAAATTACAGCAAAGTGGTACAGAGAGCTAAAAAAGCTAAGGAAGTAGAAATAAGGAAAAAGGAGGAGACAAATGAAAAGTGGAATGCAAATAAAAAGGTTAGTTCTGTTGGAGGAGGAGTTGAAAAAAAAACGGGAAAGAAAAGTGTAGAGGAGCTATATTAAGAAACAAAGCAAAATATAGAATTGAGGGAAAAAAGTACAAAAAATCTTTCTTTGATTTGGAAAAAAAGAGGAAGGTCAGAGTTGATAAAAGAATTGCATAATAAAGAGGGTGAGAGTAAAGGGCACAGATCGTATCTTAAAGAAGGTTAAAGAGTATTTTGAGGAGTTTTTTAGTGCCAGAGGAATAGATGAAAATGAGAAAAATGAACTATTAGAGTATCTTAAGGCTAAAGTAAGAAAGGAGGATAAAGAGGAATGTGACAAGGAAATTAGTAAAGAAGAAATTATAGAAGCTATAAATATGCTGAAAGGAAAAAAAAAGCCTGGGGATGGATGGACTAGTGAATTAATTTTATAAAGTTTTTAAGGAAAAAATAAGTGAGATTTTAATGGAAGTATATCAGGAGATTTTTAGGAAAAAGGAATTAGACCAGAGGATGATTATGGGATTGATGAAATTAATATATAAAGGAAAAGGAAGTAAAAATGTTAAATAATTTTAGGTCAATAACAATGCTGAATACAGATATGAAAATACTAGCCAAGATTTTAGCAAACAGATTAAATAAGGTTTTACCCACAATTATAACAACCAACCAAGCATATGGTATAAAGGGAAGGGACATCGCAGACATAACAAGTGGAATAAGAGACAATTACTTTTTTTAATGAAAAGCAGGAGAATGGACATAGATTTTGAAAAAGCTTTCGACAGAGTTGAACAGTTTTTTATTTGCAGTTTTGGAGCGCTTTGGATTTGGTAAAATTTTATATAAAAATGTAATGACAACAGTGAAATGTAATGGTTTTTTAACAAACCCTTTTAAAATTATAAGATCAATTAGACAGGGATGCCCACTTTCAGCGAAACTGTACAGACTAGTAGCAGAACCACTGGGGAAGATATACAAGGTATTATAATAGAAGAAGGGAAAGAGGGAAAAAATATTTTTCAGTTTGCAGATGACACGACGTTGATATTAAGGGATTTGGAGATTGTAAAGGAGGTAATGTGAAAAGTAGAGAGTTATGGTAAGAGTACAGGTGCAAAAGTGAATGAAGCAAAGACGGTGTACATGAGATTTGGTGGAGTACCTAGTCTAGTTGGGGCTTTTATTTTTGAAGAGGTACAGTAACTGCAAGTCAGTCGCAAGTTAAAATCATTCGCGAAACTACTGCCAGGTGGTGCAAAGGGATGGATTGCGAAATGACTGTAATCCTAAAATGAGATAAAAGGAGGAAGTAAAACAATAATAGCATTATGATATAACAATGTAACATCTTTAAAAACCATTAAAAAATTTACAGTGAGTTAATTTAGAACATTTAATTTATCCTATTAAAACATAGGATAGTCTTAGGCTACAGTCTACTCATCAAAAAATAAATAAAAGACCTTTACACAAAGGATCTTATGCATGCTGTTATTAAACAGTCATTAAATATAAGGCCTATATATATATATATATATATATATATATATATATATATATATATATATATATATATATATATATATATATATATATATATATATATATATATATATACACACACACACACACACACACACACACACACACACACACATACACACACCAAAGGATAAAAAAGCTAAATGTTTTCATTTCGGTTCATTCTTGGTTTAAAAAAAATCTTCAGGTTTCATATGCAGAGTGAAAAGAGAACGGTCCAGCATTTAGCAATAATTATTATTAACTCTGTTATTCTTGATTTTTCAAACTGCTAACACTTTGCATTTTTGAATTATGCCTTTACTGTGTGACCAAAAATTGAAGTATTTTCTGTTTCAGCTGTTTGATCGCGCTGGAGCCTCACGCGTCGTTCACCGCGAGCAGCGGTCCACTTTGGCATATTGCTAATTATGATATTTTTTTTTTTTTACTAACCACGCATAAACGTTGTTTTCTCAAAAACACAATCATGTACATACATGTTATTTACATATTATTGTAGCCCAGTTTGTACTGATTACAGTGTTATTAGCCATTCTCAAAACATAAAATATCAATTTTATTTAAATTTTCGTTTTTGTGTTTTAGAGGAAAAAATCAGTGTTAAGGCATCTCTCCATTACGGACCGTTCTGAAAGCAGAATTTATGCAAATGTGTAGAAAATGCTTTAAAAACTTTAGAGATGTCTAGAGGGTATTTAATAGGTCGGCCCCCATGTAAGATTTTTCTAGTTACTAGTCGTTCATTTGTCATTATTCAACTAATCGCAGGTTTATATTAAATGTACATCTATAATCCACAATAAGCCTTAATATATTCCGCGCTCAAGATACATGCATTAAGTTTGCCACAAAGCACAGGCAGAAGTAGCCTAATAATTGCGAAAAAGGAGACATTTTAATTATTTATTAATAAACAAATGTTTTCTTGTCGGCTGCAAGATGAAATTCACACAGCTGGCTCTCTCCACATGAACGCACCTTTAAAGAGAAATACAACCTTCACAGATTACATAATGCTTTCGTTCTGAATTGATTAGTTTAAAAGACATTTCAGGCTTTCTGTAGATATATGCACGTCACACTCAGCATCACACGTGCTGCGCAATCTTGCATTTTGACATTTTATACACCTGCATTTAAAATGCGGCTGCAATTTTATTTAATTTTTTTACTTAAATTATATGAAAGCAAGTAAAGAAGGCCCCCTTTAAAATCACTGAAGTTGTCAATTAATGAAGCTCTTTTTTACATCGTGTGTATTTTGTTGATTATGAGAGAACTTGAGTTTAAATGTGAGGACGTTTTATTAATCCGTCCATTCTTTAGAGTTTCAGTGATTTAGCTAAATCGTGCAGGTTTAATTTATTCGTTTCTTGTTTTAATTAGGCCTAAATAATGGGAGCGAAATTATACAGCACCTCACGTTTTACTAAAATAAAGGAAATAATTCATAAAACATGCAACAATTTCTTAATCAGTGTAAGGACAAATATATTTTTCCCCAAGAAGTTATCTGTCAAAATAAATGACAGGTAACGAATAAAAAAAAACGCATGTTGTTTTATTAGAGGAATTTTAAAATATAAATTAAAATATAGGCCTAATATATGAGAATATTGACATTTTGTATATTAATCCATGTAGCCTAGCTCACTAAAATAGGCTAACACTTTTAATTCTCCGATGCAAAGTAAACCACAATTTCTTTAGAATAATATAACATAATTCATATTATATAAATAATACTGCACACCTATTAAATGTGTCAAATCTAAAATATGGTTTAATACCATGTAGCTTAGAGAAAATATAAGCACAGGCTCAGGCACAGTCTTGACATTCATCCTCCTTGAATTCATTCTAAGAAATGTACATAACTTCATAAGTACCAAAGTTTCATCTGTGAATATTAAATATTTTAACTACAGTGTTTTTCTTTCATTTTCCCTGACTGCAGCCGTCAAATGTAACACATCAGCGAGGGAAAACTGACGTCTGTTTGCAAAAATGTGCTTTGATGCGCTTGTTTGATAACTTGTGGTTAAAGCGCCACTCAGCGGTCAAAGGCTGCAAATGCACTTTACAGACGCGTCGACGACAGTAGAACCACCATTTTGGTTGGCCACCTACTGTACATGAAACAAAAAATTTAGGTGTGATTTTAGGGAAAGATGAGAAAGGGCTAAGAGAAAGAATGTTTGAAAAGGTGGTGAGGGAAATGGAGAGGAGATTAAGATTTTGGAAGGGAAGATGTTTAAGTTTAAAAGGGAAAATTTTAGTGGTAAGTTTTTTAATGTTATCTAAAATGTGGTACATTTTAACTGTGATGGCAATACCAAGATGGGTGGAAATGAGAATAAAAAGATGTGTTTTAGATTTTGTTTGGGAGAGAAAGCCCCCAAGGGTTGCGTATAACACTTTGATTGGACAGACAGATAAAGGAGGGATGGGGCTAGCTGACATAGAAATAAAGAAGAAGAGTTTGAGAATCAAAGTGGTGAAAAAATACCTAGATGAAGAAGAGATAGGAGAATGGAAAGAAACTATGAAGTACTTTTTAGGAAAATGTGGGGTGGTCAATTTGGGGGATAGTGTGTTATGGATGAAAATGAAAGAATGGATGTTTAAATGGGTACCTGATTTTTACAGAGAAGTTTTAAAAGCTTGGGGTCTTTTTAAACCAGAAGGAAGGGAAGTCATTTTAAATCAACCACTGTTTTTTAATAAACATTATGAATAATGGGAGAGAAAAATTTTTTATAAAGTGGTGGCAGGTTGGAATTTTAAGAGTGAGAGATATATTGTATGAGGTATGAGAGGGTTTTTTTTACTGGTTCAAGCCCTCATTGATGAATTGGAAGAGTTTAAAGAAAAATATGATTTAAGAAATGTTAAGAAACAATATGAAGAGTTGAAAAGTCCAATACCAAAAGAGTGGTTGAATGAAATACAGAAAGGGGAAAAGAAAGAAGGAAAGGTTGAAGTGTATTTCACAAATCAAGATCATTGGATGGAGCTAAGATCAGGAAATGTTAAAATGTTTTCTAAGGCTTTCAGGGAAGAGGTTTTTAAAAACCCAATTCAAATGAAATGTGGTTAAGACATTTTAACAGTTTGAAAGAGGAAGAAATTTGGAAAAATACGCGGGGAGTTTTGGTGAGCGCAAATTTGGAGTGTCTTGGTTATTTTATAAGACAATGTAATATGGTCAGAAATGAGGTTGTGTATTATAAAAAAAGAACAAACTGCATTAGGTGTATAAAAAAAACAAGATGAAGGTTTGCTGCATTTGTTTTTTTACTGTGGCGAGAAATTAAGATCATTTTTTTTAAGTTTTAAAAGAAATGGTGAATGAGCTTGGAGAAAGAAAAGAACATCAGGAATGGCAAAGAATTTTAATGTTGGGAATGGAGGAAAAGTGTAAGAATAAAACCATGATCAATTTGTTAATTGTTTTGGTGAAAAGTAGTATATGGAAAAGAAAAAATACAGTTAAAAATACGTCTGTTTGTATAGATGTGTGGAAGTTGTATAAGAATATGGTGGAAGATTACATGTTTACATTGTGTAATTATTGGAGACTAGAGGGAAAAGCAAAGATGTTTTTAAAAATGTTTTCTTCTCAAGTACAGAACATTCTTTTGAAACATGATATAAAAGTATCTGTATAAAGGACAATAAGCCTTTCATCCATACTGCAGAGACTCTGATGAATGTTTTAAATGTTGTGAATATAATGTTTGTGAAATAATAAGGGAATGTGATATGTTGTTGAATGTCTGTATAATGTTTAAAAAAAAAAAAAAAAAAAAGCACACCCGATCTCATCTGATCTCGGAAGCTAAGCAGGGTCGGGCCTGGTTAGTACTTGGATGGGAGACCGCCTGGGAATACCAGGTGCTGTAAGCTTTAGTTTTTTTTTCTTTACAACTGATCTAATACACTGCGAATTAGTGTGGCTGATCTTTAAATAGCCCACTCTTTGCAGCAGCCCTCGCTTTCTGGCCATAACCACCCTGATCCTCTGCCCATCTTGACTTCTGAGAGACACTGCCACTCTGAGAGGCTCTTTTTATACCCAGTCATGCTGCCAATTGACCTAATAAGTTGCAAATTGGTCCTCCAGCTGTTACTTATATGTTCATTTTGTGATTGTAGCTCCGTATAGCTTTGTTTTTTTCTGTAGAATCTTTATCTTACTATCACTCTCTGTTTGTTTAAAGTGATAAAATATAACTTAATTCCCACCATATTTCTGATATTATCTATCAATCTAATCTGATTAATTTGGATCATTCACTTTTATTTTAAATCCACGAGTGGAGTGCACCTGCATCGCATTAGCACTCGTTAGCTTGTCATTAGCGTTTCCATTCTTGCCTATCGCTGTTTTCTTTTCTCCTTTTTCTCTCTCTCGCTATTGCCTCTCTCTCCGGTTTTTCACAAGTTCATCAAACAACTGTAGTAAGAATCTTTCATCAAGCATAATGAGTAATGGTTTCTCCTGCTATTGTTATTTGCACTGCTTGCCAAATGTATAGTTTATCTATCTCTGTTGGTGACAAGGGATTCACATGTGATAAATGCAAGGAAATAGTTAGGCTGACAGAGAAGATTTCAGAATTAGAGATATGCATCCAAACTTTAATTGAGGACAGTAAGAATGTGAGGGCTCTAGATACGGCTTTGGATGCGTCTAGCTCAGAGAGTCCTGTACATTGTTCGGTTCCCGTAACAGCGCCTTTTTCAGCAGGGCAACTGGGTGACTGTGAGGTGGCATAGTCGCGGGTCTAAATACCACTTTTCTGTTCCAATCAAAATATTAAACAGGTTCTCCCCACTCAGTGATGCACCCACTGAGAAACCTGATTAAAGTGCTTTAGTTATGGGCGATTCTATTGTACGGAACGTGAAAAAAAGAGACACCAGCCACCATAGTCCAATGTTTACCGGGAGCCAGAGCGCCTGACATCTTAGCAAATGTAAAAGTGCTGGCTAATGCTAAATGTAAATACAGTAAGATTGTTATTCACGCTGGTGCTAATGATGTTTGACTTCGCCAGTCGGAGATCACTAAAAATAACATTAAAGAGGTGTGTGAACTTGCAAGCACGATGACAGACACTGTAATATGCTCTGGTCCCCTCCCTGCTTACCGTGGTGATGAGATGCATAGCAGATTGTCATCACTCAATGGCTGGATGTCTAAGTGGTGCCCGCAGAATAACATAGGTTTCATAGACAATTGGACGAGCTTTTGGGGCAGACCTGACCTGTTGAAAAGAGATGGTCTTCATCCCTCCTGGGGAGGTGCCGCTCTTCTCTCTAGAAATATGGCACATAGTCTTAGAGTCTGTACTTTACTAACTAGGGCCCAGGTCAGGAAGCAGACAGACTGGCTAAACCGACCGACTGCTAGCCGCCTCACGTCACAGAAGTCAGTTAATTCTCAGCACATAGAGACTCTTTTCACCTACATATCAAACTAAAGAGACTGTGTCTGTTCCCCGAACTAGAAAATACAAAAAACGTCCAAACCAAATTAAGAGCAACAATTTAATTGAGGTTCAACAAATAAAAAACAGATGAAATACGGATAAACAAATGATTAAAGCTTGGCTTATTGAATATCAGGTCCCTATTCTACGAAAGCACTTTTTGTAAATAATATGATCACTGATCATAATCTACATGCGCTCTGTTTGACAGAAACCTGGCTAAAACCTGATGATTACATTATTTTAAATGAGTCTACACCCCAAGATTACTGTTCTAAACATGAGCCGCGTCCAAAAGGTAAAGGGGGAGGTGTTGCTTCAAATTATAACAATGTTTTCAGGATTTCTCAGAGGGCGGGCTTCAAGTATAATTCATTTGAAGTAATGGTGCTTCATATAACATTATCCAGAGAAACAAATGTTAATGATAAATCCCCTGTGATGTTTGTACTGGCTACTATATACAGGCCACCAGGGCACCATACAGACTTTATTAAAGAGTTTGCTGATTTTACATCCGAGTTAGTGCTTGCTGCAGATAAAGTTTTAATTGTTGGTGATTTTAATATCCATGTTGATAATGAAAAAGATGCATTAGGATCAGCATTTATAGTCATTCTGAACTCTATTGGGGTTAGACAACACATCTCAGGACCTACTCATTGTCGAAATCATACTCTAGATTTAATACTGTCACATGGAATTGATGTTGATGGTGTTGAAATTATGCAGCCAAGCGATATCTCAGATCATTATTTAGTTTTGTGCAAACTTCATATAGCTAAAACTGTAAATTCTACTTCTTGTTACAAGTATGGTAGAAAAAATCACTTCTACCACAAAAGACTGCTTTGTAAGTAATCTTCCTGATGTATCCCAATTCCTTAGCATATCCCAAAACCTCAGAACAACTTGATGATGTAAACAGAAACTATGGACTCTCTCTTTTCTAGCATTTTAAATACAGTTGCTCCTTTACGCTTAAGGAAGGTTAAAGGAAAAGAGGTCCCTGACACCGTGGTATAATAAGCACACTCGCACCCTAAAGAGAGCAGCCCAGAAAATGGAGCACAGCTGGAGGAAAACAAAACTAGAGGTATTTTGTATTGCTAGGAGGGAAAGTAACCTATCCTACAGAAAAGCAATAAAAACTGCTAGATCTGATTACTTTTCGTCTCTTTTGGAAGAAAACAAACATAACCCCAGGTATTATTCAATACAGTGGCTAAATTAACGAAAAAATAAAGCATCAACAAGTGTTGACATTTCCCAACATCACAGCAGTAATGACTTTATGAAATACTTTACTATCTAAAATCGATACTATTAGAGATAAAATTGTAACCATGCAGCCATCAGCTACAGTATCGCATCAGGACTATAGATCCCCTGAGGAACAGTTCCACTCCTTCTCTACTATAGGAGAGGAAGAATTGTATAAACTTGTTAAATCATCTAAACCAACAACATGTATGTTAGACCCTATTACATCTAAGCTCCTAAAAGAGGTGCTTCCAGAAGTCGTAGATCCTCTTCTGACTATTATTAATTCTTCATTGTTATTAGGATATGTCCCCAAAACCTTCAAACTGGCTGTTATTAAGCCTCTCATCAAAAAAACACAACCTGACCCCAAAGAACTAGTTAATTATAGACCGATCTCGAATCTCCCTTTTCTGTCCAAGATACTAGAAAAGGTAGTATCCTCAAAATTATATTCCTTCATGGAGAAAAATGGTATCTATGAGGATTTCCAGTCAGGATTTAGACCGTATCATAGTACTGAGACTGCTCTCCTTAGAGTTACAAATGACCTGCTCTTGTCATCTGATCGTGGTTGTATCTCTCTATTAGTGCTATTGGATCTTAGTGCTAGCCCAAATTTTGGCATGACATTTCAAAATGTCTCACTTTCAACATTTGATATGTTATCTATATTCTATTGTGAATAAAAATATAAGTTTATGAGATTTGTAAATTATTCCATTCCTTTTTTACTCTCAATTTGTAGTGTCCCAACTTTTTGGAATGGGGTTTGTAAGAGGGTTGATGAGTAAAGAAAAATTCAATGTGGTGAAAAAGCTATGTAAAAATGAAGAGGTTATTTTATTGCAAGAAACAAATTGGACGAATGAGGTAATGGAAGATTTTACAAAGACATGGAATGGAGAAATGTTTTATAACAATGGAGATGGAAGAATGGGAAGAGGAGTGGTTATTCTAATAAGGGAAGGTGTGAATTTTGAAGTAAAAGAAATTTCTAATGATATGTAAGGAAAATGTAATGCCATTGAAATTAGACAAGGGGAGAATGTTTTTGTGATAATTAATGTACATGCGCCTACACGAGAAGGGATAAAAAGATTTTTTTTTTTTTTTGAAGGTTTACAATTTTAACTAAGAAATGGAAAAATTTAATAATAGTAGTTGGGGACTTTAATACGGTTTTTAGTGAATTTGTCATGCAGATGAAATGGTTTTTTTAAAAAACAGATGTTTTTTAGAATTTTTAATTGGAATGATTGAATAGGAGAATTTGATTGATGTTTGGAGAGAAAAGAATCAAAGAACAAGAGACTTTTCAAGAAGACAGCTAGTTGGGAATTTTATGTGCCAAACAAGAATAGATTTTATTGTAAGTAAAAGAGACAAGGAGTGTTTTCTGGAGCCTATTTACTATAAAGAAAAGGGTTGGAGCGATAATATAATGTTTTATGGAAAATAGATTGTAGTATTGAAAAAACAGGACCGGTGTGGGATTTTATATGCAGGACTTTTAAGTTAATGAAAATTATAGAAGGGAAATAGAAGAATTATTGGAAAAAAATAGAAAAGAGGTATGGAATGTATTTAGACGACAATACGATTGCATGGTGCCAAAATGTTAAAGTATGAAAAAAAAAAAAAGTTCTATAAATTGACAGCAAAGTGGTACGAGAGCTAAAAAAAGCCCTAAGGAGAAGTAGAAATAAGAAGGAAAAGTAAAACGGAACAGGAGGAGACAAAGGGAAGTGCAAATAAAAAGGTAGTTCTAGTTGGAGGAGGAATTGAAAAACGACACCAACGGGGAAGAAACGTTTGTAGACGGACTGCTATGTTAAGAAGAAAATTAACTGAAAGTTTATGCGGGGAGACGTATTTGAGTGCGCGCAACATTGTAGTGTCGTGATTAGTTTATAAGACTACATGTAATATGGTCAGAAATGAGTTCGTGTATTTAAAAAAAAGCACAAACTGCATAGTCAGTGGGTGTAAAGAATAACAAGATGAAGGTTTGCTGAATTTTGTTTTTACTTTGCGCGCGAGAAATTAAGATCATTTGTGAAAGTTTTTTTAAAAGACAATTGGTGTGAATGTGCTCGGAGGAAAGAACAAAGAACAGCAGGAATGGCAAAGAATTTTAATCTCTGGGAATCGGAGGCAAAGATGTACGCTTAAAACCCTGATCAATTTGTTAATTGTTATGGCGATAAAGTGCTATATGGAACGAAGAAATATAGTTCAATATAGCTGCAAAGCAGCGATTACGGGGTAGTTCAAAGCATTTAAGACATTTGGGGTGGGTGTCTTGGCCTAACCGAAGTTTATCGATACAGTTTTAAGCGACATCCAAAATGGAGAAGGAATAGGCTCACAGACAAATAATACAAGCCACACCCATGACAATTAAAATTAAAATACTAGTAGCATTCAATAAGCTATAAGACATATTCGCACACACACACACACACACCCATGCAGACATATTTTGTTTATACCGGAAATAACCTTTTGTCCTCAGTGATAGTGTGAAACAAACACTATTGCAAGTCTTCTTTTCAGAGTTTCGCTGTCATTTTCCGGTTTCCACGGTATACATAATGTGGCACATTCTAATAAATAAGATCATGTCTGTAATGCGACAAAATTGAGACTTTGACTCAATGAGATTTTTAATATGGTAAGAAACTGGTTTTATAATTGGATTTGGCATTTACCTCCATTAAAACTTTGCGAAACAAAAGTATTTGTACGTGTAGTTGAACATGCGACATAAAGTAGTGGTCATTCGGCTGCCATCTCGTGGTGTATTAAATGGCAGAATTCTGTAGTCTTGTGATTAAAATTTGTAACTATTAGAGTGTATATTTTTTATCACCATATCCCCTCTTAAATTTTGATGCTTTCTTAGACAGTGATAACTATGCCTCGTTTTACACAGTTTGGGATCATTGTGTGGCTGTCACGGTTTGTATTCAATAGGCATTTGGGTTACCTATGTAAAGAACATATTATAGAAAGAACGGTTGTATGGTTGTCCAAAAGCAATTGTTCAACCTTTTTTTTGATTAAGTATTGGACCTTAAGAGTTCTAGAGAATTGTGGACTTCAGTGGTGGTTTTATTGATTTTCAGCTTAAAACCATTGGACTAGTTTGCCACAAGGTAGTGGTGATTTTAAAAAGTAATTATAGCCTTCGGATCAATTAATTTAATTAACAGGGTTTATTGACAAAATTTCGGTCCAACAGTTTTTCGGAATAAGGGTGGCTCTATCATATGATATGAAGATCTAGTGTTTGTGTGAATATATGAGGCATTTTCAACCAATTTGAGGCGATTTACCATATAAATCTGGGTTTTTTGAGGCCTTTGAAACTGTTTTTATAGCCGCACCTTAATGATCCGATCTCTATGAAAAACTTTGCATAAAGATAAAGAGTCCATATGACACATGTTGCTCACCAGAAGTTGCGTAAAGTTTTGAGGTTTCGTTTGTAGGTTTATCGGGATTTGGGTCATAATTGGCCACCCCCCTTTGATAAATGACACTGTTACAAAGTAAAACACGTCCCCAGCGATAACTTTCACAAATTTTGGATAATTATTGATCTAGAGAGTCCAGTGAATATTACTGCAGTGGTGTGGTTCCTATCGGGTTCTAAAAAAGTAGGACTAGTTCAAAAAAGTAGGTTTTTAACATATATGTGGATAATTATTGAAAGATTTGATTGATTGGCCAGCAATTAGTGCTTGATGCAAAGTTGTGATTTATGAGGAGATCTATACAAAATGATATGCATATTGTGTGGATATAGTGAAAACACCACGTGGAAGTTAGAGAGCCTAAAGTGCGTTAGTTGCCAACTCGTGGCCGATTTCTTTCGCACGAAAAATTCTCCAAGACCTTACTGTCCCTGAAGGGTCGAACATGCAACACTGAGGTTTCGTTGTCCGAGTCGACGTCTGTAACCCCTTCAAATAGGTTATGCTTAAATGTTTGCATGGGGAGAAGTGCGGCGGTGTTTTTTGAGATACGACCGCGAGGATGTCCTCAAAAGATACTAGTGACCCTTCAGACCAAAGACACTTCATGACCAATTTTAATAATCGATGACCCCGTGATAGTTGCCTAGGTTATAGCCATTCAATTGTTTTCTGGTCTTAATATCGCCCCAAGTGGCGAGGTGGGCAATTTTTGTATTGACCAGATGGCTTATACATATATCTACTTAGTTGGTCAAAGATATCTCATTCCGTTCAGAGTATAGCTAAAAATAACATTTGGCAAACATTGCGTATAGATGCAGTGTTGGCCCATACTGTCTTCGCGCAAATATCTCAAATTTCACATTTATTTTTTTTTGGATTAATTATTTGATAATCCAGTGTGTCCAGAGAATATTTCTGCAGTGGTTTGGTTCCCGATTGGTTGAAAATCCTAGGACTAGGTTGCAAAAAGTAGGTCTTGGATATATAACACCATTGTGTGGAAAAAAATGTGCGTCGCGTAGAGCACAAAGAATTCAGCTCTTTTGTTGGGACTAACCAGATTACACCGATGTAACGTTTTGAGGTCTACGTCACCGGTTTACCAAGTTAGGGCCCAAAAATGGCGAAATTTTTGTTTTTTTGCGCTGTAAGCGCCCCCGTTAGGCCGATTTGCGAGACTTTGGCGAGGTTTCCCCCAACATTGAGCTCTACCATCTGGCAAATTTCAAGTCTCCTAGGCCTTGTACGGTTTGGTCTGCATCCATCAGTTTAGGGCCGCCTACTCTTAATCATACTCCTCCTCTCCCCCTTCCCCGCGGGTTCCGCCCTCCCGGGCTTGCCCCCCTCCCCCCCGGGTTTGTTTGTCTCGATGTTTGGCCGCTGTATCCGTTCTGCTGGCCGCTTCATGTTACAGTGTTACATTGTGTATTATTGGCGAGACTAGATGGAAAAGCGGAGGATGTTTTTAAAAATGTTTTTCTTCTCAAGTCACGCCACTCTTTTGAAACATGATCTAAAACCTCTCTGTGTACGAGGCACCCTAAGCCTTTATCCCATACTGCATAGCCTCTGATGACTGTTTTTTAACTGTGTGTGAATCTAATGCTTGTTGAAAGCAGTAAGGGACTGTGATCTGATCCGATAGCTGTTGAATTCCCGTTATACTCCCCCCCCAACCCCCCAAAAAAAGCGCCTGCTCTCCGTCTGGATCTTGGAAAGCCACGCCGGGTTTGGACCCCCCTTCGTCCTTCGATGGGCGGACTGCCTGGGCCGTCTTTTGGGACTTTGGTTTGCTTTTTTGTCGTTTGTAGTTTTTTACAACCACCCTCCCCGCCGCTTTGGTGGGCTGGAGGTGTGGGTGTTTGGTTTATTTTTTCCCCCTGGCCGGCTTTTAGGTCTCCCCCGGCCTGGCTGACAGGCCCGCCTGGCCCCTGCCATGGCCTGGCATGAGGAACGTACGGCACCGCACCTGGGACTGGCTGGAGGCCCTACGCAGTGGCCACCCAGCTACTGGCTGCGGAGGCCCCACGGATGGCACCGGTCCACTGGGCCCTGGCTGGCGAGCACACACGCAAGGCAACCGACACTGGACTGGCTGGCGGAACACGCACGGGCCACCTGACACTTGGCCTGGGCTGGAGGAACACCCGGCCCTGCCCCTGGGCACCGCGCCCCCCCACGGAGCTGGCGCCTGGGCCTGATCCATGGGCCCACCGGCCCGCTTTGGTGCCCGCCCCTCTTTCACCGGCGGCCCCAGGGCTGACGTCACCGAGCCTGTGCGTGGTTCTGTGTGCGCGCCGCGGCTCTCCTTCAAAGCCGCCACTTCGGCCCCCCTTGGCCGTGCCCGGTGTTGGCCTGTCCGCCCCGCTCCGGCCACGAATATTGAACTAACAATGGACACCGGAGAACGCCGACCTGGTGTGCCCGTTTCACTCGCTGCTGAACCTCCGGGCGTTGGACTGTGACAGCCCACCACCCCTCTTGCCCCCTACAGCTTACGTTGTCCTTCCTGCACCTTGCTCTTGTCCTCAGTTACATGTGCTGGAGAAAGGAAAAGAAAAGGATTTTTTAATGTTTTAGAAGTATTGTAAAGAGTATAAGGAAGTAATGATGGGGGGATTTCAACACAGTTTTGGCCAAAACAAGACATGGCAGAAGGAATGGTTTTAAAACGACAAAGGGGAGAAAAAGAGATTAAGCTGATAATGTCAGAGAAGATAATATGATAGATGTGTGGAGAGAAAGAAATGAAAGAAAAAAAGGAATTTTCAAGAGAAGGCAAATAATTAGAGACGGTGTGTGCGAAACAAGAATTGACTTTATTTTATGTACAAAATGTGGAAATTTTACTTGAGAAGAAAGATTTAGAAATTATGAAGAAACAAGTTTTAGCGATCATAGTTGTTATTTTTAAAATGGACTGGAATAAAAAGTGCAAGAGGAGACCAGGAATATGGGTTTTAAATGTCACCAAAAATGTTAGAAAATGAAGACTATGTTTTTTAAAGGAGTTAAAGGGGGTTATAGAAAATAGAAATGTATAGAAAAGAAAGATAAGAAAGAGAATATGGTGCCACTTGGGAGAATGTTAAAGTTTTTTAATAAAAAAAAATTCTCAAGTGGGCATTGTAATCTAATGCAGCATAATCCATAAGATACAAAAAGAAAAAAAAAGAAATACAAGAAAGTTTGGAAGTGGAGATTGAGATAAAGAATGTAAAGATATCACAAAGGGAATTAAGAAATGGAAAGAAAAGCTAGAAAGAAATAGAGGAAAAAAAAAAGAATAGCAAGGGGGAACAGGGTTAAAAGCAAAAGCTAAATATATACTGTGGAGGGGAGAAATGCAAAATGCAGTTTTTTTGATTTTGGAAAAAAGAGAGGAAAAGCTGAAACAATAAAGAGATAAGAGGGGAAAAAATGGGGGTTAGCAGAAGGGAATGAAAAGATTTTTAGAAGAATAAAAAGAATTTTATGAAGATCTTTTTTGGGTCAAAGGAGATTAATGAAAGAAACAAAAAGGGGAACTGTTGGATGGGATAAAAGTAAAAATCAGCAAGAGGAAGATAAAGATCGATCAAAAATAAGGAGAAGAGGAGATTGAAAGAGCAATACAGCAGCTGAATAAAAAGAAAATTCCAGGGATAGATGGTTTGGGAAGTGAATTTTATATATGTTTTAAAGAGATTTTAACAAAGATCTTAAAGGAAGTTTTGAAAGGAGATTTTTGAAAAAGAACGAAGTTAATGAAAAAATGGGATGGGGATAAACAAAACTGATATGCAAGAAAGGAGAAAACTAGATTTAAAAAACTATCGTGGCCGCTTCATGATGCTTAACACAGATATTAAGATTTTAGCAAGGTTTTTAGCAACAGTTAAAGGAAGTAATGCCCAGTATTATCGAATCAAACCAGCTTACGTAGTAAAAGAAGGGATATAGCAGACCTCAACAATGAGCATAAGAACACACAAATATGGACACTGACAGAAAAATGAAGATGCAGTACGTAATTAGTCTAGACTTTTGTAAAAAGCGTTTCGCTCGGGGATTGAAACACGTGTATGGATATTTAATTTGAGTTTAAAGAAATTTAGGTTTTTGGGGAGAGTCTTTTATCAAAACATGATATGACAGATTTTTAAAGGGTACTGCTTTCACAGAATAAAATTAATGGGTTTTTTAACAGATGTTTTAAAATTACAAGAACGCTAAGACTGGTATTGTCCGCCTTTCAGCGTTATTATTATTCACTTGTAGCGGAACCATCTTTAGGATTGGCTAATAAACAAAAAAGTAGAAAATTGAAATTGAGGAAAATAAGGCTGAGGGAAAGGTTTTTCAATAGGCTGATGACACAACGATATCAGTAAAAGGAAAGGAGAGCATCATAGAAGTTATGAAGGTTGTAGAAGAATATTGTAAAGGATCTGGGAGTAAAGTAAATGAAGAAAAGATGGTATATATGAGATTTGGTAAAGCAATGGTTTTAAGGGATTGTTTTAATTTTAAGGAAGTGGAAGAAATTAGGATTTTAGGAATTTATTGGGGAAAAATGAGAGGAAAGTAAGAGATGAAATGTGGGAGGAACTAGTAACAGGAATAAAGAGAAGGTTAAATTTTTGGAAATTAAGAATATTAAATTTGAAAGGGAAGGTTTTAGTATTGAATGTTTTATATGTGTCGGATATGCCACTGTGGACAGAAAAGAGGTTGAAGAAATGTTTTCTTGACTTTTTATGGGAGGGGAAGCCAGCAAGAATAGCTTTTAACACTATTTTAGGGGCGATAGAACAGAGGAAAAATAGTCTGAGAGTGAAAGTAGTGAGGAAATACCTACACGATGAGGGCAAACCAGAGTGGAAAAAGACAATGAAATATTTTTTAAACAAATGTGGGGATTTTAACATGGGGGATGGAATTTTATGGATGAAAACGAAGAATTGGATGACAGAACGATTGCCAGAGTTTTATAGAGAAATGGTTTGCGGGGATGGGACATGGTTGACTGGGACGGTGCAGGACGGGTTGGGCGGGAAGGTTGTGAAGCGTTTAAGAGCAAGACATGTTTTTAAAGAAATGGATGGAAGTGGGGATAACAAGAGTGAGAGATGTGTTCTGAATTTAAAGAAGGGTTTTTACCAGCACAATTTATTGTGGATGCAATGGAAAGAGGCAAAAGAGGATTACAGTGAACAGAAATAAAAAAATAAATGAGAATCATTAAAAGTGCAATGCAGGGAGGTGGATTAAAGAATAGAAAGTATGGAAGGAGAGCCAAAGAGAAGTATTTATGTGAAGTGGGGGAAAACTTTTATGATTTTTAAGGGAATGTACTCTGAAAGTATTGTTCTTTTAGAGAGATGAATTGTTTTTTTAAGAGCCGATTGCTGGAAATGGATGCACAGGTGCAGAAATTCAAAGATTTAAAAAGTATGAAAATGGAGAAGCATGGCAGGAGAAGTGTGTGGAAACAAAGGTGGGATGTTTGGAGTATTTTATAACAAGGCATAAAGTGAAGTTTTTTACTGAGGAAGCTATTTTTAAAATAAGAGAAATATGGAATGGAAGAAAACGCTCTGGTGTAAAGTGTGCCAGGAAAAGGAAGAGGGGGAGTTTTACATATATGTTTTTTTATATTGTAGAGAACTGGAGGAGGACTTTTTTAAGGAAATGTAAATGTTTAATTAAAGATGTGACTGAGGTGGGATGATAATGGAATGGAACAGAGTGGTGATGTTTGGTTTGGAAAAAAGTGTCAAAACAAAAGTTGTTATTAATCTTGTGTGTAGTAATGCTAATGAAAAAGTGCAATATGTGGGAGAGAAGAACTGTGGCTAAAAGAAAGGAAAAAAATTGTGTTGGATGTTTTGGACTTTTGTGTTTAAAAAGGAAAACAGAATTACATATTGAAAGACTGTATGTGTACTTTTAAAGGTGTAAAATATGTTTAGACTCTTTTTTATGATGTTTTTTTTTACCCCCACAGAGTATTGTGTGTTTTTTAAATGATTTAATGTAAGTTGCCAGGAAGTGAAGAGAGATTTTTAAATGATCTATGTAAAGGGAAAGATGTGTAATGTAGAGATGTTTATAGAAGAAATCACTGAGCGCGCTCGATCTTGACTGATCTCAGAAGCTAAGCAGGGTCGGGCCTGGTTAGTACTTGGATGGGAGACCGCCTGGGAATACCAGGTGTTGTAAGCTTTAGTTTTTTTTTCTTCACAACTGATTTGACGAGTTCACATTTACTAATAATTAAATAAAGGTTATGCGTATTTGGCGTGCTGTCCGGGGAGAGGGGTCTGAGCTCGGAGTCCAGCCCAGCCCAAAGTGCTCCCCCGAGTGCTTCTACCTGAGCTGGGGTAGAAACTTGGCTGAAGGTGCGAGATCGGGGTGGCGGAGGGTTTCTGAAAGTTGAGAGATAACGAAGGTAGGGCTTGATTATTTATAGGTGTTTCCTCTTGAGCTGATTGGTAAACGGTGTAATCCCTAATGATGAACTGTCCGTGTTAATTATCCGTGCATGCTCCTCACGAAATTTGTTTATGAAACATCACATAATACACTGCGAATTAGGGTGGCTGATCTTTAAATAGCCCACACTTTGCAGCAGCCCTCGCTTACGGCCATACCACCCTGAGGGCGCTAGTGAGTTACTGGTGTACAGGAAGTGTTTGGCTGCAGTTGGGAGAGGAAGGCTCTCCCCCATTTTGTTTTTTCTGTTAGTGTTTGTTTTGACTTTAGGTTAGTTTTTTGTATGTTTTGTCAGTTTTACACCACCTAACAACAGCATTTTGCTGGCTGGAGGGTGGTTACCCCTTTATTTATTTATTTTTTGGGTGTGTGTAATGGACAGAAGAAGAACAGAAAGTGTGTAATGAACAGGGCATACAAACACACCAGGAAGGGAAGATTTGGACACAGATAGATTTGACTGACAGCTTGAAAAAGGCTTTGGATACTGTGGAACTGGATGATCAAAGGAATAAAGAATTGAGTGATGCACAACAGGAGGGAATTTTATGGACACAGATGGATGTGACTGAGTTTGCAAAAGGTGTTGGACACTGTGGAACTTAATGATCAGATTAATGAGGAACAATGTGCTACAAAAGAAAGTGAACAAGGAAAATAAAACGAGGAGATACAGGGGAAATCATCGAAAAGAAGAAGATCTGTAAAGGTAATGCCCAATTTGGATACTGCAAGAAAAAGAGTGCTTAAAGAAGATGGTATTGAGTGTACGAATAAGTATGAGTTGCTAAAGGGTTTGGAGGAGATGGACTGAGTTTATGGGTTTTATGCATGTTTTTATATGTTTTATGCTTTTAAGAATTATTACTTTTAAAGCAAGAGGGCTTTTAGACATAAGAAATTTTGAAAAAGTGAAAGAAATGTGTTAAAGAAGATGTGATTTTAAAACAAGAAACTAATTGGAGGAAAGGGTATATGACTGAAATAGGAAAAGGTGGAGCGGAGAGTTTAATATAACAATGGTGATGGGAGGCTGGGAAGAGGAGTTGCAGTTTTAATAAAAGAAAACGTCTCGGGTTACTTAACTGTAACCCTGTTCCCTGAAAAAGCGGGAACGAGATGCTGCGCTCAA
>NC_056574.1:35981196-36143663 GCF_018340385.1 Cyprinus carpio
CTGGGAATACCAGGTGCTGTAAGCTAGTTTTTTCGTCAATCTGGATTCTAATACATTGTGCATTAGGGGTGACTGATCTTTAAATAGTCCACACACTTTGCAGCAGCCCTCCCTTACGGCCATACCACCCTGAGTGTAGCCCGATCTTATCTGATCTGGGGAGGCTAAAAGCAGGGAATTGGGCCTGGTTAGTACTTGGAAGGGAGACCGCCTGGGAATACCAGGTGCTGTAAGCGTTTAGTTTTCTTCACTACTGATCTAAATACCTACTGAGGATTAGGGTGGCTGGTCTTTAAATAGCCCACACTTTGCAGCAGCCCCTCTCTTCTGGCCATACCACCCTGAAGCGCCCAATCTAGTTGGTATGTTCCAATCAGTGAGTTGGCTGCAGTTGGAGAGAAAGGCTCTCGCCATTTTTGTTTAAGTTTTTATTCTTTTTTTTTTTTGGCTTAGTTAAAAGTTAAAAAGTTCACTCTTGGTATTATTATCCGCGGTTTAACCTCAAGCAGTTTTTTTAACTGTTTGGGGTTGAATTTAGTTTTAGTTTTTTTATATCATTATCGTTGGAGAGGTCTTTAAACAAGGAAGGACATAATAAATGATGGAACAGGACTGGGAAAAGAACTTGAGAAAAAAAAATACAATGAAGTAGAAGAAGGGACTAATTTATTCAAAATTATGATTGAAGAAAATAATGAAAATCAAGAAGAAACATGTGGTCTCGAGAAAGAAGAGAAATGGAGCTGAAATGGTGAAGGAAGGACTGAACAACAACAGAAGGTACAAAGGTAAAAGAAAAGGATTATTCAAATGGTGAAAAAAAGACACAAGAGGAAAGTCAAAAAGAAGTAATGATAAATAAGAGGAGAGAGGAAAATGAGATACCAGAGAGAGTACAAAAAAGAAACAACACTGGGAATGAATGCTGACAAATCCAGAACTTATTTAACTGTTATTATGATAATTAAAGCTGTAGAGACAAAAACTGGAATTGGCAAATTACATGGACTAAGGAAAAAAAAAATGATTTTTGAATATGAACTCACTTTGGAGAAAGAAACAGACTGTGAACATATATTGGATGGAATATTAATTAATGGGCAAATGTGTGAAATGAGGAAGCTTTATTACAACGGAAAGGATGGTTTCTTTTCTAAATTTGCCAAAATTATATAAGCAATGAGGGAAGTACTGCAAAAATGAACAAGCTAGGGGAGACTTACCCGATATTACCTCTGAGAAGGAGGTTTTTACCTGGGACAAGCGGTGGCAGATGGAACAAGATTTATCAGAGTAAAAATTTCCAAAGGGACGTGTTGTCCTTCCATAATACAAAGGTTTTAGAAGCGGAGGAAGGAATAAGTATTTTAGAGTGACCCTTATGAAAAAATAAGTTTATTCAAGTGTGCTATTAGTATACTTCTTTTAAACTAAAAACAGGAAAGTATGCTTTTAGTTTACTTTTATGTACTTCTCAGAAATGGGCTTTATATACTCCTCAGAAATACACTTAAAATGACATTTAAGTATACTTGACTTATCACTTAAAAAAAAGTCTAAATATACTTGAACTTTACTTAAGTATACTTAATAAAATAAACTTGAAGTATACTACTTTTTGGTAAGGGGATTCATGATCACCAAGTGAAAAAATTGCAGAATATGTGCAAGTGTTGAGCACTAAAAGAAGGATTGCATCCTCACTTTATATGCCGAGAATGTCTGGAGCAGGGGCATTATGCTCTGAACTGCAAAGCCCCTAAAAGCCAAAGCTGTGGGAAGGCATTACAAAGGTGTATATGTGAAAAATTATGATGAAGTACATGAGGAAATGGAGACAGATTCACACAACAATGGGGAGAATGTGGAAGAGGATGATGAAAGGAGGTGTACCACAACAATTTATGTGTCATAAAGGATATACAGAGAAGTAAAAGAAAGAGTAAGCAAAGATGAACGCGAATGCCTGGAGCAGGGGCATTATGCACAGGACTGCAAAGCCCCACAGTGCCAAAGCTGTGAAAGTGCATCACAAAGGTGCATATGTGAGAATTATGAAGAAGTACATGAGGAAATGGAGATGGATTCACACAACGACGGGGCGAATGTGGAAGAGGATGATGAAGGAGATGTACCACAACAAGTATGTAATCATAACAAAGGATATACAGAGCAGCGAGAAGAAAGTGCCAAAAGGGGAAACAGGTCAATTTAGCTCAAAAGGAATCATTTAAGATTTTTAAAGGGAATTTGAACAGAATCACTGTTTCACGGCTTTTATCACTGAAGACGACCCAGCCGATTCACTGAATGAGCCGC
Source organism: Cyprinus carpio (assembly GCF_018340385.1). Lineage (NCBI taxonomy): Eukaryota > Metazoa > Chordata > Actinopteri > Cypriniformes > Cyprinidae > Cyprinus > Cyprinus carpio. Next base: position 35,983,516 of record NC_056574.1, read on the forward strand.
AATTATAACATCAAATCTGCGCTGGATATTAATATCAAAGTATAGTGAAAAACACTATTAATTAGCACAGTAACAAGATCGACTTGTAAGCACAAAACACAAGATACTTCTCTCTTCAATATGAATAAGGCTTTATTAGATAAATCTAAGACATATAAACTAATGTCACACATAGCACACGCACAAGTTGCAGGAAAGATAGAAAGTTAGGAAAGTTTAAGAGGATGAGAATGGTTGAAATCCCAAGTTTACAGCAATACGTGAAATTGCATAGACATGAACAACCATCAATCACTTAATTACCCCTCGCATTGAGTTCCTCAATGAGGTTAAAATTATATTAGATAACACCAGTACAGATGTGAGTCTGGAGGTTACTTGCGTTGCCTGTTTAACTTGGGGGTTCCCTTTGTTGTATGCTGAAAGGGGGGGTTTCCCGAGGTTGCTGATTGGCTGGAAGTTCAGTAGTCGTTGAAGTGGCGTCTTGGGATGCGAGGTTGGGCGTTGGCTGAAGATCTTGGAGTTGTGGGCTGGTTGAAGTTTCAGACAGGCAGCGAGGTCAGACTTCGGAACCACGGCATTACAAAACTTAACGAACTCTCAAGCGGAAAAGAAAAAAGAAACTAAAGTAAAAAGAATAGAAGTAAAGTTTGGCGAGACTAGGTGGTGTTTCTTCTCATCATTGGCTAAGTAGCAGCAGGCGTGCGCAGGCGAAGCATGCTGGAAGCGGTGCTTTCGAAGAAGCGCTAAAAAGTGATGACAAAGCATGACTAAAAGCAGCAGCTAAAAGCTAAAAGCAAAATTTGATGGTGTCCTGAGTATTTAAACTGGCATTTTGGCCACACCTCAAATGTTGTCTTGACCAATTAGATATTGTCTTTTTCTCGGGGGTGATGCATTGTTTGTCCCACCCATTCATAAATCATATGTTATCTTATCAAGCCAGGAGGTCGAATTTTCCCGCTCTTGCAGGGTATAATTTGGACATGATTCCTATAACAAGAATATTATACATTTGACAAATAACTGATGGTCAGAAACCGTTTCAAGCAAGAAGATTCGAACAACCGCATACTAAACATGAATATGATCCCTTGAGCTATTCAAGAGTTATTTAAAAGACATACACAATAAGTAATTAGAAACATTATAATCAAATGTGTGGGTTACATGTATGTACATGTACATGTATGTACATATATATGTAGTTAAGCAATGGACTGATATCCATTTAGAAGTCTTTTTTTAGTTCATTTTTGGTGCATATATGCATTGGAAGGCAGTCTCTGTGCCATTCTGGGGAGTAAGGATATGGCCTGTGAAGACCAGAGGGGTTAACAGGTCTCCTTAGGAATTTCAGTCTGGTTCTGCTAGGTGGGGGAAGTCAATCCAAAGATCTTATTTACTCTCACGGCTTTACATGTGAGGGTCAGACTGAATGAGGATGGAAAACAAAAAAGATGATGATGATGGACTAAAAAGGACATAACAAGCCAAGAAGGAGGTAAGAGACACTAAGGAAAGAAAGTGTGAAAGAAAAACATATTGAGTGGGGAAGTAGATTGAAATTGAGAAGGTGATGGAAAAACAAAGAATAAGAAGAGAATCTAAAAAAAAAAGAAAAAAAAAGGCAGAAAGGCAGAAATTACTGGTTTAAGAGAGGAAGAAGAGGGAAAGAGATACTGAACAAAAGTGAAGTGTTTTATTAATGAACTGGACTGATGGAAAGGGTTTTTGTTGTTGTTTGTTGGTTATTCTCTCTTTTTTTTTGTGGTGATGAGTCAATTTTGTATTGTATCCGTTAATGCTAGAGGATTATCAAATGTTACTAAGTTTGAAAATTTGATTTATTTGACTAAGATATGCAATATACTATGTTTACAAGAAACATGTTGGAATGATGAAAAAAATTAATGGCTTGAAAAGAAAAAATGTGGGATGGAGAATTTTATTTAATAATGTCCCACAACAAAAAAAGAGGTGTTTCTCTTTAAATAAAAAGAAGTGTAACAAAACAAATGTATTATATGAGGACAATGAGGGGTAGAGTTTTGGTTATTCAATTAAAAGTAAAGAAAAAAGAAATAATAATATGTAACATTCATGCTCCAAATGAGGGATGAGAAAAGAGTTTGATGTAGTGATTTAATGAGTGGGTGGCAAAATGTGTTTTTGATTGGAGATTTTAATACTGTTTTAGAAAGAATTTATGTTGATGATAAAATGATATATAAAGCTGATAGTGGGAGGAATGAGTTGGAAAGAATGATGCCCCAACACAACCTGATTGAAGTATGGAGAAAGAAAAATAAATCTAAAAGGGAATATTCACGAAGACAAGTTGTGAACTCAGTTTTGAAGCAAAGTAGATTAGATTTTTTATTAAGTAATAGGGAACTTGAACAATATATATCAAAAATATTTTATAAATTATATAGTGGGAGTGATCATGATTTCTTATATGTAATAATGGATTTGAGTGGAGGGGAAGTGGAATATGGGTATTTAATACAGAACTATTGAAAAATGATTGTTATAAAATGGAAGTGGAAAATATAATTATTAATAGTATTAATAAGCTACTGTATGAGGAAGCAATGTGTGTGGGATAACCAGTGGTGGTCAGTACTTAGGTAGCTTTGCCGTTACTGTACTTAAAAATACATTTTTATCTGTACTTTACTGGGTAGTTTTATTTTGAGTAACTTTTACTTTTTACTTCCTACATTTCATGAAAAGTATAGATCGTTACTCCTTATAATAAATCACATGCTCCGATGCCAGAAGCAGTGTTTGATGCATGAAACAGACTGATTTTTTTCAAAGAACCTTTTTTAAATCGGATGCCAAATCACACCAAATGATTCATTCACGAATTAGAATGATCCGTTTACAGCTGTTCTCGAGTCGACAACTCACTGATTCAAATGAACCATTTAGTCGCGAGTTTCTAGTGAGCTGAATTCACAATTAAGAACCAGAAGGAGATCTTGTGTAGCGCCTGCGCTACTGATGCTGCTAACAGTAAGTTACTAATGTCAAATTAAAGACCTGCAAAAAAAATTTAGGTCAAAACTGTCAGTTGTTTGTGAACTAAATCTGCTGTAAACAGTGATCTATTAAAGCCCACTGAAATGCTTGAATGCAGACACATCAATCGGTGTCAATCCAGTGTCTCTCTGTTTTTAGGTAAAAAGCGAAACATTAAAATAACACAGATTAAATGAAACAACAATCATGCGCGTTCAAATTCCCCGCTGCGTAACAATGCTATGCATTTAGCCTATGTGACATCTGTTTTTTATATTGTTTTTATCAACAATATACATTTTTTATTAACTAGCTGGAGTAAGTTAGACAGATATGAATGTTTATTCATAACCATACTGAAAATAAAAAAAATATTGTTAGCTGATGCTAAAGGTCTAGCTAACAAGCTTGCTGAATGCTAAGTTGAGGTAATTTTTAAATATAAAGTCAAAATATTTTTTATTCAACCACCTAGATAGATTACATCTGGGGGAAAAGAAAGGCTGTGATGTTCAGAACATGGTAACTAGCTACCTGCTAATTATCAAAGTGAGAAGTGATGCCCTCTGGGAATCATTTGGCCAAGAGCTGTTTTTACACCACAAGGTTTGAGAAGAAAAAAAATCATTATGAAAATATAATTATATTTTCCTTAAAATGTTCTTCCTAACTTCAGGCCTTATTCTCATGTCAAACATAACATTTACTTCAAAAAAAAAAACAAACTTACTTACTAAAAAAAAACATAAAGTGAAATCTGTTTTCCCTCAGGTACATCGTAGTGTAAGCTTCACAATGAACATTACTCTCGTCAAAGCACTTGCCTCCATATTAACAACAAAAATATATCTTGACTCCATATAAGGCATGTTTTGTTTTGTTTAAAAAGTTGGTTAATAGTTCATAACAGTACTGGAGTTATTTTTTTTTGTTTGTGTTTCTTTTTAAACCACTTACCAGCAGCCTTGTGCTGTCTGGGGAGTGGTTTGTGTAAAATAGAGAGAAAGCGGATGGATTAAGCGGTAAAGACATGGGAATGGCGGAAGACAATGGAAAATACAATGACCAAAGGAAATGGACAGTGACTACAAGAAAGCGGACTGATTTAAATAAGATGGAAAACAAAGCGAGAGTTATGCAAAAGGGCAAAGTAACTGTGGACATAGGAGAAGTCAGCGATGGAAGACCAGAGGTTTAATTAAAGTGATAGCGGGAAAAGTTGGAGTGATTAAGATACTTGCAGTAAGACCTAAACAAAATAGACTATATGAAGTGGCTTTAACAAATGAAGAAATGTGTGATGACCTACTGGATGGATTGGAAATTAAAAGGCGCAAAATGTGAAGTAGAAAAAAAGCTACAGGAGGCGGGAAGTACATAGTTTCATTTATGCATCTGCCAGTCTACCTTGAAGATAGCAACATCATGGACAAACTGGAAGGATGGGGTGACCCCACTTCAAGAATAAGGAGGAGATATTGCCGGGAAGCGGGTAAAAGGAGTAAAGTTCCCCCAATGAGGTGGGTATCACTCCCAGATAGTACCAGATTTGAGACAGCGGAGGAACCGCGACATTTCAGGATCATACACATTCGTCCAGGTTAAAACCTGTCGATTGTGTATGAATCAGAACATATATTTAAGGTTTCGCAGAGTTTCGAGTGCTATACATGTGAACAGCAAGGACACTTTGCAATTGACTGCAGAGCAGTAAAGTGCCCAGACTGTCTAGAAATCCTTGATAAATGTCAGTGCTGGATGGGAGGAGAAAGCGAGCAAGAATAGGAGCAGCGAGAGGTGGGAGGCCAGATGCAGGATGAGATGGAGGAAACCCCAATATGAAGAACAACAGGAAGAAATGGCCAGTCGAAAAAAATTGAAAAAATAAGGACAGCAAAGAGAGCAGTGAGCATATATGGTAGAGGAAGAAGCAGAAGAAATGGAAGAAAGGAGCTAGTACATACATGGAGGTGGAATCAAGGACTTAAGAGAACTGAAAAGATGGAAGGGGGAAAGGGAAAGAGAAAGTGAATCGGAGGAGGACAGTGTGACATGTGAGGGAGAAAAAAAGGCAGAAGGCGGAGAAGAAAGGTAATGGACTGGGAGGAGTAATATCTGAAGAAGGACAATAATGGTAAAACCAAAACTTGATCTGTCCAGGAAAAAAAAAGTATCTGAGTAATTTTGAAGTATTGAGAGATTTGGAGGAGGGAAGGGATGATTGACAAAGATGTTGATTTTAAATTATTTATTATTTTTTGTGATGGCTATAAGATTTGTATGTTTTTAATGTACAAACCCAATTCCAAAAAGGTTGGGACACTGTACAAATAATGTGAACAAAAACAGAATGAAATGATGTGGATGTTTCAAATTTCAATATTTTATTCAGAATACAACATAGATGACATATCAAATGTTTAAACTAAGAAAATGTATAATTTTAAGGGAAAAAATAAGTTGATTTTAAATTTCATGGCATCAACACATCTCAAAAAAAGTTGGGACAAGGCCATATTTTACCACTGTGTGGCATCCCCTCTTCTTTTTATAACAGTCTGCAAATGTCTGGGGACTGAGGAGACAAGTTGCTCAATGTTGTCCCATTCTTGTCTAAAACAGGCTTCTAGTTGCTCAACTGACTTAGGTCTTCTTTGTCGCATCTTCCCTCTTTATGATGCACCAAATGTTTTCTATGGGTGAAAGATCTGGAATGCAGGCTGGCCATTTCCGTACCGGATCCTTCTTCTCTGAGGCCATGATGTTGTAACTGATGCAGTATGTGGTCTGGCATTGTCATGTTGGAAAATACAAGGTCTTCCCTGAAAGAGATGGGAGCATATGTTTATACCTTTCAGCATTGATGGTGCCTTTCCAGATTCCACGTAAGCTGCCCATGCCACATGCGCTCATGCAGCCCCATACCATCAGAGATGCAGGCTTCTGAACTGAGTGCTGATAACAACTTGGAGTTGTCCTTGTCTCTCTTTAGTCCGGATGACATGGCGTCCCAGTTTTCCAAAAAGAACTTTTAAATTTTGATTCGTTTGACCACAGAACAGTTTTCCACTTTGCCACAGTCCATTTTTAAATGAGACTTGGCCCAGAGAAAATAGCTGCGCTTTTGGATCATGTTTAGATATAAGCTTCTTTTTGACCTATAAAGTTTTAGCCCGGCAACAGTGAATGGCACGGTGGATTGTGTTCTGACAATGTTTTCTGGAAGTATTCCTGAGCCCACGTTGTGATTTCCATTACAGTAGCATTCCTGTATGTGATGCAGTGCGTCTAAGGGCCGAAGATCCACGGGCATCCAGTATGGTTTTCCGGCCTTGACCCTTACGCACAGAGATTGTTCCAGATTCTCTGAATCTTTGGATGATATTAAGCACTGTAGATGATGATAACTTCAAACCCTTTGCAATTTTTCTCTAAGAAACTCCTTTCTGATATTGCTCCACTATTTTTTCGCCGCAACATTTGGGGAAGTGGTGATCCTCTGCCCATCTTGACTTCTGAGAGACACTGCCACTCAGAGAGGCTCTTTTTATACCTTTTTTATAGCTTGTTTATTGAGGATGCAGGACAACCACCTAGCAGTACATTACAATAGTACAGTCTAGAGGTCATGAATGCATGAACTAGCTTTTCTGCATCAGAAACAGGTAACATGTTTAGGTAGCTTAGCAATGTTTCTAAGATGGAAGAAGGCTGCTTTTTTTTGTAACATGGGAAATATGATTTTCAAAAAGACAACTTACTGTCTAATATAACACCCAGATTCAGTAACAGTACATCCGTCTAATTGCAAATTGTAACCTACAAGATTCTGTGTAATGTTTTTTGGTCCAATAAGTAATATCTCTGTCTTATCTGAATTTAATAGGAGAAAATTATTGGTCATCAAACCTTTTACATTTTTAACCACACTGTTAGCTTAGATAATTTAGAAGTTTCATCTGGTCTCGTTGAGATGTATAGTTGTATCATCAGCATAACAGTGGAAACTAATCCCGTATTTTCTAAGATATTACCAAGGGGCAACATGTATATTGAAAATAGCAGAGGACCTAGGACAGATCCTTGTGGCACTCCATATTTTACTGGTGATAAATGAGATGACTCCCCATTTAAATAAACAAAGTGGTAGCCGCATCGGACAGGTAGGATCTAAACCATCTTAAAAACCTGCCCTTGGATACCTGTATAGTTTTGTAATCTATCTATGAGTATGTCGTGATCTATGGTGTCGAAAACGCAGCACTAAGATCAAGTAAAACTAGCAATGAGATGCAGCATTGGTCTGATGCAAGAAGCAAGTCATTTGTAATGTTAACAAGTGCAGTTTCTGTGCTATGATGGGGCCTGAAACCCGACTGAAATTCTTCATAGAGATCATTTTTTTTTTGCAGGAAGGAGCACAATTGAGCAGACACAACTTTTCTAAAATTTTAGACATTAATGGAAGATTTGAGAAATGGGTCTGTAATTTGCCAGTTCACTAGGATCTAGTTGTGGTTTTTTAATAATAAGAGGCTTAATAAGTAGTAACAACTCTTTCAGTAATTTAGTGGGTACAGGATCTAATAAACATGTTGTTGATTTAGATGCAGTGATAAGTTTATTTAGCTCTTCCTATCTTATAGTTGTAAAGCACTGCAGTTTATCTTTGGGTGGCGATGGATAAAACTAAAGTATTAGACGCTGTAGAATCTACATTTGTTATTGTATTTCTGATGTTACCTATTTTATCAGTGAAGTTTATGAGATTTGTAAATTATTTCCATTCCTTTTTTTATTCTGAATTTGTACAGTGTCCCAACTTTTTTTTGGAACTGGGTTTGTCAGAGGGTTGATGAGTAAAAAGAAAAATTCAGTAATGGTGAAAAGAGCTCTGTAAGGGAAACAGGTCAATTTAGCTCAAAGGGAATCATTTAAGATTTTTAAGGGGAATTTGAACAGGAATCACTGTTTCACGGCTGATCACTGAAAGCGGCCAGCGATTCACTGAGCGAGCCGTTTAACATCAAATCTGCGCTGCAAAGTATAGTGAAAACACTATTAACTAGCACAGTAACAAGATCGGCAGGTCAAAGACATTAACTTGTAAGCACAAAAACACAAGATACTTCTCTTTCAATATGAATGAGCCTTTATTAGATAAATCTAAGACATATAAACTAATCTAACACATAAGCACCGCACTCACACATTCCACACAAGTTGCAGGGAAGATAGAACGTTAGAAAAGAATGAGTTTAAGAGAATGATAATGTGAAATCCAAGTTTACAGCAATACATTGAAATTGCATAAGACATGAACAACCATCAGTCACTTAATTAACCCTCTCATGAGGGAGTTCATCAATGAGGTTAAAATTATATTAGATAACACCAGTACAGATCAGAGTCTGGAGGTATCAAGCACTTGTGATGCCTGTAACGCGGTTCCCCTTGTTGTCGCTGAGAAGTGGGTTTCGAGGTTGCTGATTGGCTGGAAGTTCAGTATTTAAGAGAATGAAGTCTTGGGAAGCCCGTGGTTGGGCGTTGGCTGACTGAAGTTTCAGACAGGCACGCTGAGGTCAGACTTCGGAGACACGGCGTTACAAAACTTAACTCAGAACACCGAAACTCTCAAGCGGAAAAAAAAAAGAAACTAAAGTGAAAGAATAGAAGTAAAAGTTTGCTCAGAGATTAGGTGGTGTTTCTTCTCATCATGGCTAAGTAGCAGCAGGCGTGCAGGCGAAGCAGCGGCTGGAACCGTGCTCAAAGAGGCGGCTAAATCTTATCAAGCCGTGGTCCGAATTTGCCCCTCTTGCAGGGTATAATTTGGACATGATTCTATAACAAGAATATGATACATTTGACAAATAACTGATGGTCAGAAGCGTTTCAAGCAAGAAGATTGAACACACACATACTAAACATGAATATGATCCTTAAGCTATTCAATAGTTATTTAAAAGACATACACAATAAGTGATTAGAAACATTAAAGTCAAATGTGTGGGTTACATAAATGATATGGAGTTAAGCAATGGACTGATATCCATTTAGAAGTCTTTTTTGAGTTAATTTTGGTGCATATATGCATTGGAAGGCATTCTCTGTGCCATTCTGTGGAGTAAGGATATGTCCTGTGAAGACCAGAGAGGTTACCAGGTCTCTCTTAGGAATTTCAGTCTGGTTTCCTTCTAGGTGGGGGGGAAGTCAATCCAAAGAGCTTGTGATCATGATTACTAACATGGGTTTTCCACATGTGATGGTAATGCTGTGCATCTCTTTGACCATCAGTCTGGATTACTTGTTCCTAAATTTGACAATCTCTTCTCCTAATTGAAATTGTCAATAATTGTTCTAATGGTGTTAATGTTGAAAGCTGCTCTCTGAAAGAGTTAGTTAGTTATCTTGCTTCCAGACTGTGGTGCAAGGAGTTGACTTACAACATCCTGCCTTTCTGTAGGGAATTCGGCCCATGTTTCAACCAGGCTCCGGTCGAAATCTTTAATTTGTCTGGTTCAGGCCTCATACACGCTGGCAGCTATGTAAAAATGAAGAGGTTATTTTATTGCAAGAAACAAATTGGAAGAATGAGGTAATGGAAGATTTTAAAAAGACATGGAATGGAGAAATGTTTTATAACAATGGAGATGGAAGAATGGGAAGAGAAATGGTTATTCTAATAAGGGAAGGTGTGAATTTTGAAGTAAAAAGAAATTTCTATTGATATTATGTAATGCCATTGAAATGTAATGCCATTGAAATTAGACAAGGGGAGAATGTTTTTGTGATAATTAATGTACATGCCTAAACAAGAGAAGGGAAAAAAATGAAATGATTTTTTTTGAAGGTTTACAAATTTTAACTAAGAAATGGAAAAATTAAATATTAGTTAGGGGACTTTAATACGGTTTTTATTCAATTTGACATGGCAGATGGAATGGTTTTTTAAAACAGATGTTTGGAGAAAATTTTAATTGGAATGATTGAAGAGTGAGAATTTGATTGATGTTTGAGAGAGAAAAGAATCAAAGAACAAGAGACTTTTTCAAGAAGACAGCTAGTTGGTAATTTTATGTGCCAAACAAGAATAGATTTTATTTTTAAGTAAAAAGAGCTAATGGAGTGTTTTCTGGAGCATATTCTACTATGAAGAAACTGGTGTGAGTGATCATAAAATGCTTTTATGGAAAAATTGATTTTAGTATTGAACAAAAAAAAAGGACCCGTGTGTGGATTTTAAATTCAGGACTTTTAAGTAATAGAAAATTATAGAAGGGAAATAGAAGAATTATTGGAAAAAGAGAAAGAAGATGGAATGCATTTAGAAGATAAATGATTATGGTGGCAAAATGTAAAGTATGAAATTAAAAAAAATTCTATAAATTACAGCAAAGTGGTACAGAGAGCTAAAGCTAGGTAAAGGAAGTAGAAATAAGAAGGAAAAAAGGAGGAGACAAAGGGAAAGTGGAATGCAAATAAAAGGTTAGTTCTGTTGGAGGAGGAGTTGAAAAAAAAGCGAGAAAGAAAAGTGTAGAGGAGCTATATTAAGTATGGAAGCAAAATATAGAATTGAGGGAAAAGTGCACAAAAATTTTTCTTTGATTTGGGAAAAAAGAGAGGAAGGTCAGAGTTGATAAAAGAATTGCATAATAAAGAGAGGGTGAGACAAGTTAAGGGCACAGATGGTCTCTTAAAGAAGGTTAAAGAGTATTTTTGAGGAGCTTTTTGAGTTGCCAGAGGAATGAAGCGAAAATGATGAAAAAATGAACTATTAGAGTATCTTAAGGCTAAAAGTAAGAAAGGAGGATAAAGAGGAATGTGACAAGGAAATTAGTAAAGAGAAGAAATTATAGAAGCTATAAATATGCTGAAAGGAAAGAAAAGCCGGGGGATGGATGGACTAGTGAATTAATTTTATAAAGTTTTTAAGGGAAAAAATAAGTGAGATTTTAAAGGAAGTATATCAGGAGATTTTTTAGGAAAAAAGGGAATTAGACCAGAGGATGAGTATGGGATTGATGAAATTAATATATAAAAAAAAAGGAAGTAAAAAATGTTAAATAATTTTAGGTCAATACTTGATGCTGAATACAGATATGAAAAGAAAATACTAGCCAAGATTTTTAGCAAACAGATTAAATAAGGTTTTTACCAAATTTATAACAACCAACCAAGCATATATGGTATAAAGGGAAGGGACATACATAGACATAACAAGTGGAATAGAGACATAATTACTTTTTTAATGAAAAGCAGGAGAATGGACATAGATTTTGAAAAAGCTTTCGACAGAGTTGAACACAGTTTTTTATTTGCAGTTTTGGAGCGCTTTGGATTTGGTAAAATTTTATATAAAAATGTAATGACAACAGTGAAATACAAGGTTTTTTAACAAACCCTTTTAAAATTATAAGATCAATTAGACAGGGATGCCCACTTTCAGCGAAACTGTACAGACTAGTAGCAGAACCACTGGGGAAGATATACAAGGTATTATAATAGAAAGAAGGAAAGAGGAAAAAAATATATTTTCAGTTTGCAGATGACCACGGCGTTGATATTAAGGGATTTGGAGATTGTAAAGGAGGTAATGAGAAAAGTAGAGAGTTATGAAGGTAAGAGTACAGGTGCAAAAGTGAATGAAGCAAAGGCGGTGTACATGAGATTTGGTGGAGTACCTAGTCTAGTTGGGGCTTTAATTTTGAAGAGGTGCAGTAGGTAGACAACCAAAATGGGTAATACATACACACTTGCGCCGCAGGGGTGGCGTTAACTGCAAGTCAGTGTAAGTTAAAATCATTTTTAAGAGAAACTACGCCAGGTGGCGCAAAGGGACGGAGTTGAACTGAATGTAATTGTATTAAATGAGATAAAAGGAGGAAGTAAAACAACAATAACATTATGATATAACATTGTAACATCTTTAAAAAACATTTAAAAAAAATTTACAGTGAGTTAATTTCAAAACATAGGATAGTCTTAGGCTACAGTCTACTCATCAAAAAATAAATAAAAGACCTTTACACAAAGGATCTTATGCATGCTGTTATTAAACAGTCATTAAATATAAGGCATATATATATATATATATATATATATATATATATATATATATAGCTTGATTTAGCTAAATGAAAACATTTAGCTTTATATATATATATATATATATATATATATATATATATATATATATATATATACATACATACATACAAGGATAAAAAGCTAAATTTTTCATTTTAGGTTCATTCTTAGTTTAAAAAATTCTTCCAGGTTTCATATGCAGAGTGAAAGAGAGCGGTCCAGCATTTAGCACAATTATTATTAACTCTGTTATTCTTGATTTTTTCAAACTGCTAACACTTTGCATTTTTGAATTATGCACTTTACTGTGTGACCAAAAATTGAAGAATTTTCTGTTTCCAGCTGTTTGATGGTGCTTCTGGAGCCTCTCGCGTCGTTCACCGTGCCATCTGGCGCGAGCAGCGGGCCACTTTGGCATATTGCTAATTAGGATTTTTTTCCCATCAATACTGAAAACCGCGTGAACTACAAAGCCTGTTTTTACCTCATGAATAATAGTAAAGCTTCAAATGGGCAACATCACAAATATGGAAACGTTTGGATTTCTCTCCCGAATGAGAGCCCAACCTTATGTTATGTTTCACTTAAAATTATTATTCATTTATTTTATTGTTTGTTTATAGTTAAGCCTATATTATTATATACTGCAATTATATTTATCCATTAGACTTACATATTTTTAATTCTTGTTCTGTTCTGATAAATTTGTTAAATTTAAAAGAATTTGTTGTAAAGTGAAGGGAACTAAAAAATATCCTGTTGATACATTATAGCCCTAACATTATGAGGCGGCCCGTTATTATTTCTGAATGTAATAAAATGCAACTTATACATGACTATACATGCAACTTTAATTTTTTAAGCGTGTTTTTAAAAGAAAAAAAAAAGAAAAAAACCCATGCAGCAATTGAAAATAGGCAATAAATCGGTTAAAATTTGTTACTGTGGGTTAACAGTAATTGTAATTTATTATATACTTAGGAACAGAGGCTGGGCCTAATCTAGGCTATCCATTTTTTTTTTTTTTTTTTTTGCATCTGTAAATGACTTTGTGCAGCACATTCACTTTGTCGCTCTGGTGCAGATCCGCCTCTCGCGTTTGCTCAGCTGTGGAGCGATTTAAAAATGTTTGATATAAAGGTTGCTGTCCCATTTTTATACAGGAATTGTTCATTTTAAAAAAAGTCAAATTATATTGTTAGTTCTAATTATATTGTTAGCAAGTTCATTTAGACTATTTAACATGCACTGTGACATTTTACCCATTTAAACTTATAAACTCCTTGAGATTTTAAAGTCAGTTTAATAGTATTGAATTTCAAGTTTAAAAAAAAAAAGTTTTAATTGCTTAAATTATTTCTATGAATTAATAATATGTTATCATTCTTGTAGAAAATAAGTGTTTATTCTTTAAGAAAAATAAGGGACGATCCAAATTTGTCATATTTGTTTTGCTTAACCTGTTTATGTAGGCTACAATTATTCTAAAATAATAATAATAATAAATATAGCTGCAAGCAGCAATTAAGAGGGCCAAGCACTCCAGTGGCAAATTGAGGGAGCTAAGCATGGCATGGAGCATCAGACCAAATGCAGAAATGAGTAATTGAAGCCATTTTAGGATGATTGTAATTGAAAAGGCGGAGAAATAATAAATACAAGCACTAGTATTATGATTAAATGGCTTATCACTTTTGACCAACAGGTGGCACTGTAATCAAATCATTTTGGTGTGTTCTGTGTGAGGTGACAATGGCACACACAATGTTTGGTGTCAGTATGCCAAGGCATTACAGAGATACAGGCTGAAGTGTCATTTTGGCATCATGCCTGAAATTCGTCGCTGTGGTATGGCGAAAACGGTTTTGTCTATTGATACAAAATCCATAACATTTTGTCAGCACAGTCTGAAGATCATCTGATTCAATTTTGGTGAAAATCGGACTGACGGTTGATGAGGAGTTCGAAAAAGTAGGTTTTCAACATAAATCAAAATGGCGGACAGGAAGTTCAGCTTACTCTGGCATATTTGGTATCCATGTTGTCGGCATAAGCCAAGGAATATTTTGAGACCAGTTTCATTGCAATAGGCTAATGCAATAAAAAGTTATTAGCATTTATATAAATGTAATTATTAATGGTTAATGAACGGTTTATTACTCTTGACCAATAGGTGGCGCTGTTACCAAATTGATGTGGCATGGTCAGAGTGACGTGACAATGGCACATACAAAGTTTGGTGCAAATATTTCAAAGCTTTGCCGAGATACAGCCTCAGATGTATTTTGGCATCTTACGAACAGATTCGTTGGTGTGCTAAACGAAAACCGTTTCGTATATCAACACGAAATCCATAACTTTTGTCAGCACACTCTGAAGATGATCCGAGTCAAATTTGGTGAAAATCGGACTAACGGTCTAGGAGGAGTTCGAAAAAGTAGGTTTTCAACATGAATCAAAATGGCGGACAGGAAGTATGGCCAATTTTGGCATAATTGGTATCGATGTTCTTGGCATGACCCAAAGAATATAGGGAGACCACTTTCTTTTTAATAGTCTAATTTTTTCAAAAGTTATTAGCATTTTTTAGATATTTCATTATAACTTTTGACCACAAGGTGGCGCTGGCACCAAACTTTTTGAGTAGCTTCAGGGCATGGAGCCAAACATTTTGTAATTATTTTTCGTAGCGATCACGATAATGCGTTTAAAAAATACAGCATTTTAAAACATAATTCAAAATGGCCGACACCTAAAATGGCCGACACGGGAAAATTGTATATCATTCGACTTGCCATGACCCACCGAATCTAATGAGACCAGTTTTATTATTTTTGGCCAAACCATTCAGAAGTTATAATCAAAAATATGCATTTTTCATATCTCCTGACCACTAGGTGGCGCTGCGTCGAAACACTGCAGGTAGTCTCAGGTCATGCTTGTTATAACACGCACACAAGTTTGGTCTCAATACGCCAAACCGTTCGCGGAGTTATAGCCTCACAAGCATTTTTGCGTGCTTTTCAGTAGAATTTTTTCACGTGTTATTCGAGAACGGTTGGACGAATCAACTTGAATTCCATAACTTTTTTGCCACAATCATCTGAAGATGATCTGAGCCAATTTTCGTGAAAATCGGACTAACCGTCTAGGGACGAGTTCGAAAAAGTAGGTTTTTCGAAAAATTGAAAATAGCGAAAAAACTAAACCTTGCGATTTTTTGAATTTCGGGGTTCATTCGACTTGGCCTGAGCCAAGGATTCAGAGGAAAAAAGAATTTTCATTTTCTGGCTTACGGTTGAAAAAGTTATTAGCATAAAATTATTGAAACTTTGGACAAGTGGTGGCGCTAGAGAGTTGGAGTTAGAGACTTCAAATTTGCTACAGTTAATGCTGGGACTGTCCTCTATCAGTGTGCCAAATTATACAACTTTCCACGCAATCGGTTCTATGGGCTGCCATAGACTTGCGGCGCAAGAAGAAGAAGAAGAAGAAGAAAAATAATAACATAACGATTTTTCAATAGGTGCCTACGCACCTTGATTGCTTGGCCCCTAATAATAAAAATAATGTCATTAAAAGTGCCATCGGCCTGATAAATTTGACCATTATAGAATTGTGACTTTAAAGGTTAATGATTTAGGAGGTGAAAATACTGTGAAATTACAAATGGCATGGGATTTTAAAGCATAACAACTGAAGGTCTATGAAAACGTTAGTCAATAAAGCATTTTTATAACAATGGAACTTAAAGTTTTGAACTAAAATATTATTCAACCATATAGTCTGTGAATAAAACAAACAAAAAAAAAAAAAAAAAAAAACATACTTTTCAGTCAAAGAACACTTAAAGAGTGTAGGTTGCTTCTGTTGTTTGGATTTGTACTTCAATATAATGAGCTCCAAGTTTAAGAATAGCCTACACTAGTTTTCTCTTTTCTCTCTCTCTCTCTCTCTATTTAACTCTATTTAACAGCATTACCTTACAATGAAATACATCTTCCTTCAGGCAGACTGAATGTTTTCCTGCTTTGCTAAATGTTGGGTCAGTTTTATGCTGAAGTCGCTTGCTGTGAAGCGGAGCCGCTGCAGAGGATTCCGCTTGGTCTTAAAGCCTTCCGCAAACGCTACGCTCACAAATAACAATGATTTTCATAAAATAATGATTAATTATCAATTGATAATTTGTTATTATTATGGTCTTGTGAAAAAATAATAATATGGGCTGTGATAAAATAATGAATAAAAAGAGTAGGGCTGCTGTGAGTGCAGGCATGTTTCAACCCAGTAACATGACAAATAGCTTGTGGCAGCCAAAAAACAGACCGAGTTCAGTTCAGCTGGAGGGGGTTGGGGGTAGTTCTGTATAGCTTGTGGGGGGTCGAGATAAAGGTGTGAATCTCTTGCTCTTTCATATGGACAGTGCCTTATGAGGGTATCAAACTTGCTGAGCAGGTTTTAGATAGGACTCTTCATTTTGGTTTTAGGAAGGGCAATATAGTTTATTAGTTATTTTAACTTAATTTAAGTTATTTTAACTTAAGTTGCCTTAACTAAAAAAAAAAAAAAATATGCAGAGGAAGTTGCCTTTAACCCTCTGAAGTCGATTAACGCGGATATGCGTTTTGAGGCATTTTCTCCTGATTACCCCGAAAAAGAGCTTAAATTACACTTTCAGTTTTGATGGTACAGATAAGAGCAATACATCAATATAATCTGTAAAGGGTCTACTTTTCTTTTTATCCACCCATAATAACAACAAAACTTTGTGCATTTATAAAATAAAGAAAACAAATAGAGTGTGCTGTCTGCAGCCTTGGTCTCTTGTGATTTTCATTTAGAAACGCTCAGCCAAAAATGAACTGTAACTCAGTGAATACTCAACACAGAGACATGAGAGATACATCTATAGAAAGCTTGACATGTCTACTTTTAGGCAAGTGCTACCAAAAACAAATACTCTGTGATAAAGTAATCCATATGAAAACAACGCAATGTCCATCTTTCACGTCTCCCTTCATTATATCTAATAATGCGACTCAATGCCACTTCGAAAGCATGCTGGTATTGAGATTATAATCATCCACTTGAAGCTTGCTGTGAGTAACCGCCCTCATCAGAGCAAAGCAGCAAGACTGTACTTCACGTTTTAAATGTTACTGTTAAGCCGCACTGAGAGGAATAAGACATAATTCACCTCAATAAGATTGCTAAGAGGAATAATGATTTGGTTTACCTCAGAAAGAAGAACGAAGCGGCTTGACCCAGCGGAGATAAACATGAGTAAGTCTTTTTATTTATACTTGTATTAGTTTTCATATAACTTGTACACATTTTTTCTAGTTAGACTTTTTCCAGACTATAATTCCTGACTAAATGGGTATTATCAGGTGGAAACATTAAGAAATTTCATTTACATCATCTCAATGTTTCCGCATGCCAGGATGTTTTTTTTTTTTTAATGTTCTATAACATAGACAGCAATACGATATAAAAGTAATATGAGTTATAATGTTGCTAGCTTAATGTCAGTAAGAATGATTAGACAAAAGAAACTTTTACTGAGATAGGCTTTTTCTCTGTTCACTAATATATCCATATATGTTTATAACTATATATATATTATATAGGCCTTCATACAAAGCATGCTTGTTTTCAAGAATGTAACCAAGCTTCTGTTCATCAATATCTGCTCTGGTGTAAATAATAAAAAAAGTCTATCAAGTAAGCTGTAAATAATCACTGACAATAAAGTGGTAATTGTGTTCTTTTTTTTTCCTGTAAATTACTAATAGTATCAGTGACCATCACAATAATGTTAATAATGCAGTTCATTTTAGCGTGAACCGCATGCTTGCTTTTTTATTACAGATAAATAATAACCTGTTGCAAAAGTTTGATCAAAAGCCAATGCAAATAAGCAGCCCACTCAGGAACCTGGAACACAGCTAAGACCTAAGCTGCTTTTAGGCACACACTCCCCATCTCTCTTCAACGTCTCTTCAAAAAAAGTATGTCCTTCAGAGCACAATAAACAATATACATTTTGGAAATGCCAGGTATGTGACGTTGACGTTGCTGTTGAGGGTGTTTTGGTACCATTCTTTATTCATGGCTGTGTTTTTGGGCAGAATTGTGAGTGAGCCCACTCCCTTGATGAGAAGCAACCCCAAACATGAATGGTGTCAGGATGCTTTACTGTTGGCATGACACAGGACTGATGGTTTTCTTCTCCGGACAAGCCTTTTTCCAGATGCCCCAAACAATCGGAAAGGGGCTTCATCGGAGAATATGACTTTGCCCCAGTCCTCAGCAGTCCATTCACTATACTTTCTGCAGAAGATCAATCTGTCCCTGATGTTTTTTTTTTTGAGAGAAGTGGCTTCTTTGCTGCCCTTCTTGACACCAGGCCATCTTCCAAAAGTCTTCGCCTCACTGTGCGTGCAGATGCGCCACACCTGCCTGCTGCCATTCCTGAGCAAGCTCTGCACTGGTGGCACTCCGATCCCGCAGCTGAATCCTCTTTAGGAGACGCATCCTGGCGCTTGCTGGACTTTCTTGGACGCCCTGAAGCCTTCTTTACAAGAATTGAACCTCTTTCCTTGAAGTTCTTGATGAACCTATAAATTGTTGATTTAGGTGCAATCTTAGTAGCCACAATATCCTTGCCTGTGAAGCCATTTTTATGCAACGCAATGATGGCTGCACGCGCTTTCTTTGCAGGTCACCATGGTTAACAATGGAAGAACAATGATTTCAAGCATCACCCTTCTTTTTAACATGTCAAGTCTGCCATTCTAACCCAATCAGCCTGACATAATGATCTCCAGCCTTGTGCTCGTCAACATTCTCACCTGAGTTAACAAGATGATTACTGAAATGATCTCAGCAGGTCCTTTAATGACAGGCGATGAAATGCAGTGGAAAGGTTTTTTTGGGATTAAGTTAATTTTCATGGCAAAGAAGGACTATGCAACTCATCTGATCACTCTTCATAACATTCTGGAGTATATGCAAATTGCTATTATAAAACTTAAGCAGCAACTTTTCCAATTTCCAATATTTATGTAATTTCAACTTTGTTTTTTGAGTAACAAATCAGAATATTAGAATGATTTCTGAAAGATTGTGTGACTGGAGTAATGATGCTAAAAATTCAGTTTGAAAGTCAGCTTTGATTGTTCCTAATGAACTGTTTAACTGCACTGCACCGCAAGTGAATCTCAAGTGCTATTTTGTGGGATAATTAAATATATTCTAAATAAACTACAAAACCTAAAAATATATACATATTTATTTTGTCCTCACACATTCTTTCTTGTAACTCTTCCCTCTCGGTCACTCACCTGCCTGAAAGGCTCATTATGCAGCTCATTATGTGGGTCTTTGTCTTCAGGTGTGAATCACACAAATATTCATGATAGTTGACGCCTACTGACATATGCCCTTTTGGAAACAAAATAATGTTTTTTTTTAAATGAATCTATTGTTTTCTGTGAGTGAGTAAACAAGATGATTTTCACATCATTTTGAAGAAAAAATTCTAGGCTACAAGCTCCAGGTTTGACAGTCGTGGTGAACAAATGCTCTGTATGTGTTTTATGACCTTATTTCATTGACTTCAAAATTGTAGTTTTTTACTAACCACGCATAAACGTTGTTTTCTCAAAACACAATCATGTACATACATGTTATTTACATATTATTGTAGCCCAGTTTGTACTGATTACAGTGTTATTAGCCATGAGAAGGGTTGGCCATTCTCAAAACATAAAATATCAATTTTATTAAAATTTTTTTTTTTGTGTTTCAGAGGAAAAATCAGTGTTAAGGTATCTCTCCATTACGAACCGTTTTGAAAGCAGAATTTATGCAAATGTGTAGAAAATGCTTTTTAAAAACTTTAACAGAGATGTCTAGAGGGTATTTAATAGGTCGCCCCCCCCGCAAGATTTTTCTAGTTACTAGTTCATTTGTCATTATTCAACTAATCGCAAGTTTATATTAAATTTATATCTATAATCCACAATAAGCCTTAATATATTCCGCGCTCAAGATACATGCATTAAGTTTGCCACAAAGCACAGGCAGAAGTAGCCTAATAATTGCGAAAAAGGAGACATTTTAATTATTTATTAATAAACAAATCTTTTCTTGTCGGCTGCAAGATGAAATTCACAGTGCTGTCTCTCTCCACATGGAACGCCCCTTTAAAGAGAAATACAACCTTCACAGATTACATAATGCTTTCGTTCTGAATTGATTAGTTTAAAAAGACATTTCAGGCTTTCTGTACATACATTTCTCATGTATGTAGACACACCACAATTTTCAGCATCATTATTACGTGCAAGTGATTGAGATCTCCCTTTCATGAACATTAATAATTTTACACAAACACTTGAATATGAATATTAATTTACATTTTGCATATGCAACGTAAATTATTTTACAAGCAATTATCCAAAATAAAACCAAACAAGATTTGTAATTAAAATATAAGAATTAAATGCTGCATCGTCACACTCAGCATCACATCGCCAGCACATAAATCTTGCATTTTGACATTTTAAACACCTGCATTTAAAATCGCGGCTGCAATTTTATTTAATTTTTTACTTAAATTATAATGAAAGCAAGTCAGAAGGCCCCCTTTAAAATCACGGAAGTTGGCAATTAATGAAGCTCTTGTTTTACATCGTGTGTATTTTGATTGATTATTGAGAGCACTTGATTTGAAATGTGCGTAACGTTTTTATTAATCCCCGTCCATTCTTGAGAGTTCAGTGATTTAGTCGTAAATCGTGCAGGTTTATTTATTTTCGTTGCTTGTTTTTAATAGGCCTAAATACTGGGAGCGAAAATTATACCGCACCTCACGTTTTAAAACTAAAATAAAGGAAATACTTCATAAAACATGCAACATTGTCTTTAATCAGTGTGAAGGACAAATATATTTTTTTTCCCCAAGAAGGTATATCTTGTCAAAATAAATGCCAGGTAACGAAATTAAAAAAAAAACGATATTGTTTGTTTTATTAGAGGAATTTTTTTAAAATTATAAATTAAAATATAGGCTCCTACTTATATATGAGAATATTGACATCCATTTGTATATTAATCCCATGTAGCCTAGCTCACTAAAATAGGCTAAGCTAACACTTTTAATTCTCGAATTGCAAAGGTAAACCACAATTTCTTTAGAATAATATAACAAAAATATCTATAGTATAATAAAATAATGACTACCACACCTATTAAATGTGTCAAATCTAAAATATGGTTTAATACCATGTAGCTTAGAGAAAATATAAGTACAGGCCTTCAGGCACCAAAGTCTATGGACATTCATCCTCCTTGAATTCATTCTAAGAAATGTACATAACTTCATAAGTACCAAAGTTTTCATCTGTGAATATTAAATATTTAACTACCAGTGTTTTTCTTTCATTGTCCCTTGACTGCCAGCCGTCAATGTAACACATCAGCGAGGGAAAACTGATGTCTGTTGCAAATGTGCTTAAAAAAATGTGCTTTTGATGCGCTGTTTGCGAACTTGTGGTTAAAGCGCCATCAGGCGGTCAAAGGCTGCAAATGCACTTTACAGACGCGTCGACGACAGTAGAACCACCATTTTGGTTCGCCGCCTACTGTACATGAAACAAAAAATTTAGGTGTGATTTTAGGGAAAGATGAGAAAGGGCTAAGAGAAAGAACTGTTTTGAAAAGGTGGTGAGGGAAATGGAGAGGAGATTAAGATTTTGGAAGGGAAGATGTTTAAGTTTAAAAGGGAAAATTTTAGTGGGTAAGTTTTTAATGTTATCTAAAATGTGGTACATTTTACAACTGTGATGGCAATACCAAGATGGGTGGAAATGAGAATAAAAAGATGTGTTTTAGATTTTGTTTGGGAGGGAGGAGGGGAGCCCCCAAGGGTTGCGTATAACACTTTGATTGGACAGACAGATAAAGGAGGGGATGGGGCTAGCTGACATAGAAATAAAGAAGAAGAGTTTGAGAATCAAAGTGGTTGAAAAATACCTAGATGAAGAAGAGATAGGAGAATGGAAAGAAACTATGAAGTACTTTTTTAGGAAAAATGTGGGGTGGTCAATTTGGGGGATAGTGTGTTCTTGGATGAAAATGAAAGAATGGATGTTTAAATGGGTACCTGATTTTTACAGAGAAGTTTTTAAAAGCTTGGGGTCTTTTTAAACCAGAAGGAAGGGAAGTCATTTTAAATCAACCACTGTTTTTTAATAAACATATTATGAATAATGGGAGAGAAATATTTTTTTTAAAGTGGTGGCAGGTTGGAATTTTAAGAGTGAGAGATATATTGTATGAGGTATGAGAGGGTTTTTTTTACTGGTTCAAGCCCTCATTGATGAATTGGAAGAGTTGTTAAAGAAAAATATGATTTAAGAAATGTTAAGAAACAATATGAAGAGTTGAAAAGTGCAATACCAAAAGAGTGGTTGAATTGAAATACAGAAAGGGGAAAGAAAGAAGGAAAGGTTTGAAGTGGTATTTCACAAATCAAGATCATTGGATGGAGCTAAGATCAGGAAATGTTAAAATGTTTTCTAAGGCTTTCAGGGAAGAGGTTTTTAAAAAAACCCAATTCAAATGAAATGTGGTTAAAACATTTTAACAGTTTGAAAGAGGAAGAAAGAGGTGGAAAAATAACGCGGGGAGTTTTGTGAGCGCGCAAATTTGGAGTGTCCTTGGTTATTTTATAAGACAATGTAATAGGGTCAGAAATGAGGTTGTGTATTATAAAAAAAGAACAAACTGCATTAGGTGTATAAAAAAAACAAGATGAAGGTTTGCTGCATTTGTTTTTTACGGTGCGAGAAATTAAGATCATTTTTTTTAAGTTTTAAAAGAAATGGTGAATGAGCTTGGAGAAAGAAAAGAACATCAGGAATGGCAAAGAATTTTAATGCTGGGAATGGAGGAAAAGTGTAAGAATAAAATTATGATCAATTTGTTAATTATTTTGGCAAAAAATGCTATATGGAAAAGAAGAAATATAGTTAAAAACAGGTCTGTTTGTATAGATGTGTGGATTTTGTATAAGCATATGGTGGAAGATTACATGTTTACATTGTGTAATTATTGGAGACTGGATGGAAAAGCAAAGATGTTTTTTAAAAATGTTTTTCCCTTCTCAAGTACAGAACATTCTTTTGAAACATGATATAAAAGTATCTGTTAAAGGACAATAAGCCTTTCATCCATACTGCAGAGACTCCTGATGAATGTTTTAAATGTTGTGAATATAATGTTTGTGAAATAATAAGCGAAGTGATATGTTGTTGAATGTCTGTATAATGTTTAAAAAAAAAAAAAAAAAAAAAACACACCCGATCTCGTCTGATCTCGGAAGCTTAGCAGGGTCGGGCCTGGTTAGTACTTGGATGGGAGACCGCCTGGGAATACCAGGTGCTGTAAGCTTTAGTTTTTTTTTTCTTTACAACTGATCTAATACACTGTGAATTAGTGTGGCTGATCTTTAAATAGCCCACTCTTTGCAGCAGCCCTCGCTTTCGGCCATACCACCCTGATCCTCTGCCCATCTTGACTTCTGAGAGACACTGCCACTCTGAGAGGCTCTTTTTATACCCAGTCATGCTGCCAATTGACCTAATAAGTTGCAAATTGGTCCTCCAGCTGTTACTTATATGTTCATTTTGTGATTGTAGCTCCGTATAGCTTTGTTTTTCTGTAGAATCTTTATCTTACTATCACTCTCTGTTGTTTAAAGTGATAAAATATAACTTAATTCCCACCATATTTCTGATATTATCTATCAATCTAATCTGATTAATTTGATCATTCACTTTTATTTTAAATCCACGAGTGGAGTGCACCTGCATCGCATTAGCACTCGTTAGCTTGTCATTAGCGTTTCCATTCTTGCCTATCGCTGTTTTCTTTTCTCCTTTTCTCTCTCTCGCTATTCTCTCTCTCCGGTTTTTCACAAGTTCATCAAACAACTGTAGTAAGAATCTTTCATCAAGCATAATGAGTAATGGTTTCTCCTGCTATTGTTATTTACACTGCTTGCCAAATGTATAGTTTATCTATCTCTGTTGGTGACAAGGGATTCACATGTGATAAATGCAAGGAAATAGTTAGGCTGACAGAGAAGATTTCAGAATTAGAGATATGCATCCAAACTTTAATTGAGGACAGTAAGAATGTGAGGGCTCTAGATACGGCTTTGGATGCGTCTAGCTCAGAGAGTCCTGTACATTGTTCGGGTGCTTCCCGTAACAGCGCCTTTTTCAGCAGGGCAACTGGGTGACTGTGAGGGTGGCATAGTCGCGGGTCTAAAAATACCACTTTTCTGTTCCAATCAAAATATTAAACAGGTTCTCCCCACTCAGTGATGCACCCACTGAGAAACCTGATTAAAGTGCTTTAGTTATTGGCGATTCTATTGTACGGAACGTGAAAAAAGAGACACCAGCCACCATAGTCCAATGTTTACCGGGAGCCAGAGCGCCTGACATCTTAGCAAATGTAAAAGTGCTGGCTAATGCTAAACGTAAATACAGTAAGATTGTTATTCACACTGGTGCTAATGATGTTTGACTTCGCCAGTCGGAGATCACTAAAAATAACGTTAAAGAGGTGTGTGAACTTGCAAGCATGATGCCAGACACTGTAATATGCTCTGGTCCCCCTCCCTGCTTACCATGGTGATGAGAGAATGCATAGCAGATTGTCATCACTCAATGGCTGGATGTCTAAGTGGTGCCCGCAGAATAACATAGGTTTTTCATAGACAATTGGACGAGCTTTTGGGGCAGACCCTGACCTGTTGAAAAAGAGATGGTCTTCATCCCTCCTGGGGAGGTGCCGCTCTTCTCTCTAGAAATATGGCACATAGTCTTAGAGTCTGTACTTTACTAACTAGGGCCCAGGTCAGGAAGCAGACAGACTGGCTAAACCGACCGTCTGCTAGCCGCCTCACGTCACAGAAGTCAGTTAATTCTCAGCACATAGAGACTCTTTCACCTAGATATCACACTATAGAGACTGTGTCTGTTCCCCGAACTAGAAAATACAAAAAAACGCCCAAACCAATTTAAGAGCAACAATTTAATTGATGTTCAACAAATAAAAAACAGATGAAATACGGATAAACAAATGATAAAGCTTGGCTTATTGAATATCAGGTCCCTTTCTACGAAAGCACTTTTTGTAAATAATATGATCACTGATCATAATCTACATGCGCTCTGTTTGACAGAAACCTGGCTAAAACCTGATGATTACATTATTTTAAATGAGTCTACACCCCAAGATTACTGTTATAAACATGAGGCCGCGTCCAAAAGGTAAAGGGGGAGGTGTTGCTTCAAATTATAACAATGTTTTCAGGATTTCTCAGAGGGGGTGCTTCATATAACATTTCATTTGAAGTAATGGTGCTTCATATAACATTATCCAGAGAAACAAATGTTAATGATAAATCCCCTGTGATGTTTGTACTGGCTACTATATACAGGCCACCAGGGCACCATACAGACTTTATTAAAGAGTTTGCTGATTTTACATCCGAGTTAGTGCTTGCTGCAGATAAAGTTTTAATTGATGGTGATTTTAATATCCATGTTGATAATGAAAAAGATGCATTAGGATCAGCATTTATAGTCATCCTGAACTCTATTGGGGTTAGACAACACATCTCAGGACCTACTCATTGTCGAAATCATACTCTAGATTTAATACTGTCACATGGAATTAATGTTGATGGTGTTGAAATTATACAGCCAAGCGATATCTCAGATCATTATTTAGTTTTGTGCAAAACTTCATATAGCTAAAAACTGTAAATTCTACTTCTTGTTACAAGTATGGTAGAACCATCACTTCTACCACAAAAGACTGCTTTGTAAGTAATCTTCCTGATGTATCCCTATTCCTTAGCATATCCAAAACCTCAGAACAACTTGATGATGTAACAGAAACTATGGACTCTCTCTTTTCTAGCATTTTAAATACAGTTGCTCCTTTACGCTTAAGGAAGGTTAAGGAAAAGAGTCTGACACCGTGGTATAATAAGCACACTCGCACCCTAAAGAGAGCAGCCCAGAAAATGGAGCACAGCTGGAGGAAAACAAAACTAGAGGTATTTTGTATTGCTTGGAGGGAAAGTAACCTATCCTACAGAAAAGCAATAAAAAAAACTGCTAGATCTGATTACTTTTCGTCTCTTTTGGAAGAAAACAAACAAACATACCCCAGGTATTTATTCATACAGTGGCTAAATTATCCGAAAAATAAAGCATCAACAAGTGTTGACATTTCCCAACATCACAGCAGTAATGACTTTATGAAATACTTTACTTCTAAAATCGATACTATTAGAGATAAAATTGTAACCATGCAGCCATCAGCTACAGTATCGCATCAGACTATAGATCCCCTGAGGAACAGTTCCACTCCTTCTCTACTATAGGAGAGGAAGAATTGTATAAACTTGTTAAATCATCTAAACCAACAACATGTTAGACCCTATTACATCTAAGCTCCTAAAAGAGGTGCTTCCAGAAGTCGTAGATCCTCTTCTGACTATTATTAATTCTTCATTGTTTATTAGGATATGTCCCCAAAACCTTCAAACTGGCTGTTATTAAGCCTCTCATCAAAAAAACACAACTTGACCCCAAAGAACTAGTTAAATTATAGACCTATCTCAAACCTCCCTTTTCTGTCCAAGATACTAGAAAAGGTAGTATCCTCAAAATTATATTCCTTCATGGAGAAAAATGGTATCTATGAGGATTTCCAGTCAGGATTTAGACCGTATCATAGTACTGAGACTGCTCTCCTTAGAGTTACAAATGACCTGCTCTTGTCATCTGATCGTGGTTGTATCTCTCTATTAGTGCTATTGGATCTTAGTGCTAGCCAATATTTGGCATGACATTTCAAAATGTCTCACTTTCAACATTTGATATGTTATCTATATTCTATTGTGAATAAAATATAAGTTTATGAGATTTGTAAATTATTCCATTCCTTTTTTACTCACAATTTGTAGTGTCCCAACTTTTTTGGAATGGGGTTTGTAAGAGGGTTGATGAGTAAAGAAAAATTCAATGTGGTGAAAGAGCTATGTAAAAATGAAGAGGTTATTTTATTGCAAGAAACAAATTGGACGAATGAGGTAATGGAAGATTTTACAAAGACATGGAATGGAGAAATGTTTTATAACAATGGAGATGGAAGAATGGGAAGAGGAGTGGTTATTCTAATAAGGGAAGGTGTGAATTTTGAAGTAAAAGAAATTTCTAATGATATGTAAGGAAAATGTAATGCCATTGAAATTAGACAAGGGGAGAATGTTTTTGTGATAATTAATGTACATGCGCCTACACGAGAAGGAATAAAAAGATTTTTTTGAAGGTTTACAATTTTTAACTAAGAAATGGAAAAATTTAATATTAGTTGGGGACTTTAATACGGTTTTTAGTGAATTTGTCATGGCAGATGAAATGGTTTTTAAAACAGATGTTTGGAGAAAATTTTTAATTGGAATGATTGAATAGGAGAATTTGATTGATGTTTGGAGAGAAAAGAATCAAAGAACAAGAGACTTTTCAAGAAGACAGCTAGTTGGGAATTTTATGTGCCAAACAAGAATAGATTTTATTGTAAGTAAAAGAGACAATGGAGTGTTTTCTGGAGCATATTTACTATAAAGAAACTGGTTTGAGCGATAATAAAATGCTTTTATGGAAAATTGATTTTAGTATTGAAAAAACAGGACCCGGTGTGTGGATTTTATATTCAGGACTTTTAAGTTAATGAAAATTATAGAAGGGAAATAGAAGAATTATTGGAAAAAGAGAAAGAAGATGGAATGTATTTAGACGACAAACGATTATGGTGCCAAAATGTAAAGTATGAAATAAAAAAAAAGTTCTATAAATTACAGCAAAGTGGTACAGAGAGCTAAAAAAGCTAAGGAAGTAGAAATAAGAAGGAAAATAAAGGAGGAGACAAAGGAATGCAAATAAAAAGGTTAGTTCTGTTGGAGGAGGAATTGAAAAAAACGGGGAAGAAAAGTGTAGAGGAGCTATATTAAGAAGCAATATGGAAATTTATGCGGGGAGTTTTGGTGAGCGCAAATTTGTAGTGTCTTGATTATTTTATAAGACAATGTAATATGGTCAGAATGAGGTTGTGTATTTTAAAAAAAGAACAAACTGCATTATGTAAGGTGTGTAAAAAACAAGATGAAGGTTTGCTGCATTTGTTTTTACTGTGCGAGAAATTAAGATCATTTTTTAAAGTTTTAAAAGAAATGGTGAATGTGCTCGGAGAAAGAAAAGAACATCAGGAATGGCAAAGAATTTTAATCTTGGGAATGGAGGAAAAGTGTAAGAATAAAACCATGATCAATTTGTTAATTATTCTGGCGAAAAGTGCTATATGGAAAAGAAGAAATATAGTTTAATATAGCTGCAAGCAGCGATTACCGGGGTTCAAGCATTTTAAGATCTTTGAGGTGGTCTAGGTCAATCTGGATGTACAGCTGACAGTTATATCCAAAATGGAGAATAGGCTCACAGACACATAACATACATACACACATACTGAAATTAAATGATTAAAATAGTATATTAATAATCTATAAGCATATTCACACACACACAGACACACATGCACACATATTTTGTTACATATATAAAATTTTGTAATAAGTGATAGGTGACACAAAACTTATTGCAAGTCTTCTTTTTAAGAGTTTAGATGTCATTTTCAGGTTTCACTGTAATCATAATGTGGCAAAATTCTAAAAACTGATATGTCTGTATGAGCAAAATTGAAACTTTGACTCAATGAGATTTTAAATGTTATAACTGGTTTTATAATGTTTTGGCATAAATCCATAAAACTTTTGAACAGTACTGTTTAAGTTAGTTGAATGAGCCCATTAGTGGTCTTCTGCTGCCATCTAGTGGTTATAAATGGCAATATCTGTGTTTTTAAAATTTATAACTATTAGAGTGTTATTTTTTACCCAATCCCTCTTAAATTTTGCATGCTTCTTTAGAATGAAAATATGCATTATTTTACACAGTTTTGATAATTTGTTGGCTGTCTGTTTGTATTAATAGGCCTTTGGGTACATTATGTAAAGAACATATTATAAAATGACCGGTTTATAGTTGTCCAAATGCAATTGTTCAACTTTTTTTTTTAATAATTATTGACCTACAGATTCTAGAGAATTGTACTTCAGTGATTTTATTGATTTTCAGCTTAAACCATTGGACTAGTTTGCAAAAGTAGGTTTTTTTAAATAATCTTGAATATTTAATTAACAGTTTTATTGACAACATTGGTCCAAAAGTTTTTCAGAATAAGGTGCTCTATCATATGATATGAAGATCTAGTGTTTGTGTGAATATATTAGCATTTTCAACCAATTTGAGGCTATTTACCATATAAATCTTGAGTTTTTGAGGCCTTTGAAACTGTTTTTAGCACCACCTATGATCCGATCTCTATGAAACTTTGCATAATTGTAAAGAGTCATCTGACACATGTTGTCACCAAGTTTCGTAAAGTTTTGAGTTTTCGTTTAGGTTTTATAGGCTTTTGGGTATATTTGGCCACACCCCTTTGATAAATGACACTGTTACAAGTAACCGAAGGACAAATTTCAAAATTTTTTGGATAATTATTGATCTAGAGAGTCCAGAGAATATTACTGCAGTGGTTTGGTTCTGATCGGGTAAAAACTTAGGACTAGTTCACAAAAGTAGGTTTTTAACATATTTGTGAATAATTATTGAACGATTTGATTGACAGCAATAGTTCTTGAGGCAAAGTTGTGCATTATGAGGAGATCTATCAAATGATATGCATATTGTGTTGATATGTGAAACACCACGTGATTACAGAGCCATAAAGCTCGTTAGTGCCAACTAGTGGCCGATTTCTTTCAAAATTCTTACAGACCTTACGGTCCATGAGTCGAACATGCCCACTGAGTTTCGTTCCGATCGACTTCTGTAACCCCTTCAAATAGGTGCTTAAATTTGTTTGGCCAATGGCGGCCGTGTTTTTTGAGATACGCGAATGTCCTCAAAGATACTAGTGCCCCTTCAGACAAAGACACTGCATACCAATTTTCAAATCGATCGGACCAACGGTTGCCTAGTTATAGCCATTCATGTGTTTTTTGTGTCTTATATCGCCCCCAAGTGGCAGAGGTGCGCAATTTTTTTTATTTGACCACAGATTGGGCTTATACATATATGTACCAAGTTTGGTGAAGATATCTCATTCCGTTCAAGAGTTATAGCTAAAATAACATTTGGCTAACATTGGTATAGATGCTTTTTGGCATACTGTTTCGCGCAAAAATCTAAATTTCACATTTCTTTTTTTGGATAATTATTGATAATCAGTGTCCAGAGAATATTTCTGCAGTGGTTTGGTTCCGATCGGTTGAAAATCCTAGGACTAGTTTGCAAAAGTAGGTTTTGGATATAACACAATTTTGTGGAAAAAATGTGCGTCGTAGAGCAAAAATTCAGCTCTTTTGTTCGGACTAACCCAAGGATTACAACGATGTAAAGTTTTTGAGTCTACGTCAAACGGTTTACGAGTTAGGGCCAAAAATGTCAGAAATTTTTGTTTTTTGCGCTGTAGCGCCCCCGTTAGGCCGATTTGGTCGAGACTTTGATAGGTTCTCCCCAAATTGAGCTCTACAATCTGGCCAAATTTCAAGTCTCTAGGCCTTACGGTTTGGTCTGCACGATCAGTTTTAGGGCAGAAGAATAATAATAATAATAATAATAATCCTAACAATTACAAGAGGGTTTCAGCACTTCGTGCTTGAACCCCTAAAAACAGGTCTGTTTGTATAGATGTGTGGAAGATGTATAAGTATATGATGGAAGATTACATGTTTACATTGTGTAATTATTGGAGACTAGATGGAAAAGCGGAGATGTTTTTAAAAATGTTTTCTTCTCAAGTACAGAACATTCTTTTGAAACATGATATAAAAGTATCTTTGTAAAGAACAATAAGCCTTTCATCCATACTGCAGAGACTCTGATGAATGTTTTAAATGTTGTGAATATAATGTTTGTGAAACAGTAAGGGAATGTGATATGATGTGATATGTTGTTGAATTTCTGTATAATGTTTAAGAAAAAAAAAAAAAAAAAAGCGCCTGATCTCGTCTGATCTTGGAAGATAAGCAGGGTTGGGCCAAATTAGTACTTAGATGGGAGACTGCCTGGGAAGTCTTTTGGACTTTAGTTTGTTTTTTGTCGTTTGTCAGTTTTAAACCAACTAACAGCAGCATCTTGCTGGCTGGAGGGTGGTTGTTTTGTTTCATTTTTTTTTCAAATGGACGGATCTTCTGGTATCAACTCGGAACTGGCTGGAGAGACACGAATGGCAAATGACAATGGACTGGCATGAGGAACACGTACGGCAAACGACACTGGACTGGCTGGAGGAACACGCATGGCAAACAACACTGGACTGGCTGGAGGAACACGCATGGCAAACGACACTGGACTGGCTGGAGGAACACGCACGGCAAACGACACTGGACTGGCTGGAGGAACACGCACGGCAAACGACACTGGACTGGCTGGAGGAACACGCACGGCAAATGACACTGGACTAGAGAAACGACAAGGAGCTGGAAATGGAAAGGATCAAGGGGCAAGGAAAAGATTTGGTGAAAGAAAATATTTAAAGGAGGCAACAGTGATCGTAAGTACAGAGAACGTGAGTGGTGTGAGAGCAGAGGATATAATTAAAGCAATCTCAGAAAAAAATTGGAAGGGGAAAGGTTTGGCTGTAAGACCCAGACAAGGCAAAGAATATGAACTAACAATGGAACAGGAAGAAATGTGTGACAGTTTAATCGATGGATTGACAATAAAGGGCGTGGACTGTGAAGTAAAAAAAACTGCAAAATAAAGATTACGTTGTTTCCTTCATGCACCTGCCTGTCTACCTGGAGGATAATGAAATTTTAGATAAATTGGAAGGATGGGGGGTTTTTCCCCCATATCTAAAATCAAAAGAAGGTGTTATCCGGACACTTACATAGAAGACGGCACAAGGTTTGTAAAGGTGAGGTTCCCCAAAGAGGTGGCATCACTCCCTTATAATACAAAGCTGGAAACAGCGGAAGGGCCGCAGTACTTTAGGGTGATGCACAGCCACCAGGTGAAGACTTGTAGGCTGTGCATGAGCCCAGAACACCTACTGAAAGAGTGCCCAGAATTCAAGTGCTATAAGTGTTTGGAAAGGGGACATTTTGCACGAGACTGCAATGCTGTCAGGTGCCCGGATTGCCAAGAAATATTAAATAAATGCTGGATGGAGGGAGTGGTAGGTGGAAGGGAAGAACAGGTGGACAGACAGGTGCATGAAGGAAACAACGATGAAGAAGGACATTGTGATGAAAGACAAGAAGAGGACGAATTACAACCAAAGGAAACAGAGGAAGGAACAAACAACAGACATGAAGGAGAAAGAGGAAAAGAAAAAGAAAATAATGATAAACAAATAAGAGAAGAGGACACACAATCGACACCGATGGACATATCTTCAAGTCATGGACAAAAAGGGGAACGAACAAGACAAAGAAACTGACAACGAAGGAGAAATAAGTATGGAGGGGGATGAGAAGGAAAAGGTCAAATATGAGGGAAAA
Organism: Cyprinus carpio; assembly: GCF_018340385.1. Taxonomy (NCBI): domain Eukaryota; kingdom Metazoa; phylum Chordata; class Actinopteri; order Cypriniformes; family Cyprinidae; genus Cyprinus; species Cyprinus carpio. The sequence goes on from NC_056574.1 coordinate 36,016,355, forward strand.
TACGAAGAAGAGCGCTAAAGGTTTAAACCAAATATAGGAACTGCAAGGAAAAAAGTGAAATGTTTAAACAGGTTTGAGGTGTTAAAGGGAATGAAGGAGGAAGACTGAGAATGATGGGTTTTAGATATTAATTATTTTTCTTTTTAATGGTTTTAAGTGTTGTGACTTTTAATGCAAGAGGACTTTTGAATTTAAAGAAATTTGAATATGTAAAAGAAAAATGTAAAGGAGAAGACATTATTGTGCTACAAGAAACAAACTGGAGAGAAAATGCAATGAAACATTATAAAAAGAGTTGCGAAGGAGGGATTTTATACAATAATGGAGATGGGAGGTTTGGGAGAGGTGTGGCTTTTTTAATGAAGGATGATGTTTTTAAAGCAAGTAAAATTTTATACAAAGATATGATGGGTAAATGTATGGTTGTTGAGACAAAACATGAAGGGAATTGATTTTAGTAAATGTACATGCACCAACGGAGGAGAAGGAAAAGAAAGAGTTTTTTAATGTTTTAAGAAGTATTGTAAAGAAGTATAAGGACAATGGGAGAAAAGAATTAAAAGCATTAATGGCAGAAAATAATATGATAGATGTGTGGAGAGAAAGAAATGAAAAGAAAAAAGAATTTTCAAGAAGGCAAATAGTGGGGCAGTTTGTGTGCGAAACAAGAATTGACTTTATTTTATGTACAAGAAATGTGGAGAATTTTATAGAAAAGATTAAGTATGAAGAAACAAGTTTTAACGATCATAAGTTGTTATTTTTTTAAATGGACTGGAATAAAATGCAAAGAGGGCCAGGAATATGGGTTTTAAATACAAAAATGTTAGAAAATGAAGACTATGTTTTAAGAAAAACAAAGAAAAAAAGAAAAATGAAATGTATGAAGAAGATAAGAGAATATGGTGGGAGAACGTTAAGTTTTTAATAAAAAAATTCTCAATTAAGTATTGTAGTATAATACGCAAATGCAAAAGATACAAAGAAAAAGAAATAAAGGAAAGTTTGGAAGTGGAATTGAATAAAGAATATAAAGATATACAAAAGATAAAGGAAATGGATGAAAAACCTGAAAGAAATAGAGGAAAAAGAATATGAGGGGGCAAGGTTAAGAAGCAAAGCTAAATATACTGCGGAGGGAGAAAAATGCACAAAGGTTTTTTTTTGATTTGGAAAAAAAAGAGAGGGAAAGCTGAAACAATAAAAGAGATAAGAGGGAAAAATGGGGAAAGTTGTGTAGAAGGGAATGAAAAGATTTTAGAAGAAATAAAGAATTTTTATGAAGATCTTTTTAGTGCAAGGGGTGTAGAAGAAAACAAAAAAAGGGAACTGTTGAATCAGATAAAAGCTAAAATTAGCAAGGAAGATAAAAAAGAATGCGATCAAAAAAAGAGATTGAAAGAGCAATACAGCAGCTGAATAAAAAGAAAAGTCCAGGGATAGATGGTTTGGGAAGTGAATTTTATATATGTTTTAAAGAGATTTTAACAAAGATCTTAAATGAAGTTTTTAGAGAGATTTTTGAAAAAGAAGAAGTTAATGAAAAAATGGGGATGGGGATAACAAAACTGATATGTAAAAGGAAAGGAGAAAAGCTAGATTTAAAAAACTATAGGCCGATCACGATGCTTAACACAGATCTTAAGATTTTAGCAAAGGTTTTAGCAAACAGGTTAAAGGAAGTAATGCCAAGTATTATCGAAACAAACCAAGCATACGGAGTAAAAGGAAGGGATATAGCGGACATAACAATAAGCATAAGAGACACAATATGGTACATGAGAGAAAAAAATGAAGATGCTTACGTAATTAGTCTAGATTTTGAAAAAGCGTTTGATCGGGTTGAACACGGGTATTTATTTGATGTTTTAAAGAAATTTGGTTTTGGGGGAGATTTTATCAAATGGATTGAGATTTTATATGTAGTGCTTTAACGAGAATAAAATGTAATGGGTTTTTAACAGAATGTTTTAAAATTACAAGATCGATAAGACAGGGTTGTCCGCTTTCAGCGTTATTATATTCACTTGTATCGGAACCATTAGGATTGGCTATAAAACAAAAAGAAGGAATAATTGAAATTGAGGAAAATAAGGCTGAGGGAAAGGTTTTTCAATATGCTGATGACACAACGATATCAGTAAAAGGAAAGGAGAGCATCATAGAAGTTATGAAGGTTGTAGAAGAATATTGTAAAGGATCTGGGAGTAAAGTAAATGAAGAAAAGACGTATATATGAGATTTGGTAAAGCAATGGTTTTAAGGGATTGTTTTCATTTTAAGGAAGTGGAAGAAATTAGGATTTTAGGAAATTATTGGGGAAAAATGAGAGGAAAGTAAGAGATGAAATGTGGGAGGAACTAGTAACAGGAATAAAGAGAAGGTTAAATTTTTGGAAATTAAGAATATTAAATTTGAAAGGGAAGGTTTTAGTATTGAATGTTTTAATGGTGTCTAAGTTATGGAATGTTTTATATGTGTCGGATATGCCATTGTGGACAGAAAAGAGGTTGAAGAAATGTTTTCTTGACTTTTTATGGGAGGGGAAGCCAGCAAGAATAGCTTTTAACGCGATTTTAGGGGCGATAGAGAAGGGGGGTTTAGGTTTAATGGATGTGGAACAGAGGAAAAATAGTCTGAGAGTGAAAGTAGTGAGGAAATACCTACAAGATGAGGGCAAACCAGAGTGGAAAAAGACAATGAAATATTTTTTTAAACAAATGTGGGGATTTTAACATGGGGGATGGAATTTTATGGATGAAAACGAAGAATTGGATGACAGAACGATTACCAGAGTTTTATAGAGAAATTTTTAGTGCCTGGGGAAAATTTTTAGATAAAGTTGAGTACGATCCACATGGGAGAGAAAACATTTTAAATCAACCTCTGTTCTTAAAAAAAACATTTTAAAACAAGACAAAGAAATGTTTTTAAAGAAATGGATGGAAGTGGGGATAACAAGAGTGAGAGACATTTTATATGAATTTAAAGAAGGGTTTTTACCAACACAATTTATTGTGGATGAAATGGAGGAGGCAAAAGAGGATTACAGTGAACAAGAAATAAAAAATAAATATGCAATCATTAAAAGTGCAATACCCAAAGAGTGGATTAAAAGAATAGAAAGTATGGAAGGAGAGACAAAAGAGAAATGTATTTATGTGAAATTAGGGGAAAAACTGTATAATTTTAAGGAATGTACTCTGAAAATGATTTATTGTTCTTTTAGAGATGATGTTTTTAAAGAGCAGATTGCAAATGGATACTGGGTGCAGAAATTCAAAGATTTAAAAAAAGAGTGTATATGGAGAAACATGACAGGGAAGTGTGTGGAAACAAAATTGGGATGTTTGGAGTATTTTATAAGGCATAAAGTGTTTTTTACTGAGGCTATTTTAAATAAAATAGGAATGGAAGAAAACGCGCTGTGTAAAGTGTGCCAGGAAAAGGAAGAAGGCATTTTACATATGTTTTTATATTGTAGAGAACTGGAGGAATTTTTAAGGAAATGTAAAAGTTTAATTAAAGATGTGACTGAGGAGTGGGATGAAAATGTAATGGAACAGAGTTGTGATGTTTGGTTTGGAAAAAAGTGTCAAAACAAAAGTTTTATTAATCTGTGTGTAATGCTAATGAAAAGTGCAATATGGGAAAGAAAAACTGTGGCTAAAAAGGAAAAAATTGTGTTGGATGTTTGGACTGTGTTTAAAAGGAAAACGGAATTATATATTGAAAGACTGTATGTGTACTTTAAAGGTGGAAATATGTTGGATTCTTTTTATGATGTTTTTAATGTGGAAGCTGCCAGGAAGTGAAGGAGATTTTTAAATGATCTATGTAAAGGAAAGATGTGTAATGTAGAGATGTTTATAGAAGAAATTCTGTAATTTCTATTGATTGTGTTTATTTTTATTGTATTTTATAAAAAAAAAAAAAAAACACGCCTGATCTCGTCTGATCTCAGAAGCTAAGCAGGGTTGGGCCTGGTTAGTACTCGGATGGGAGACTGCCTGGGAGTACCAGGTGCTGTAAACTTTAGTTTTATCTTCACAACTAATCTAATACACTGCGAATTAAGATGGCTGATCTTTAAATAGCCCACACTTTACAGCAGCCCTCACTTACAGCCATACCTCACTGAGCGCGCTCGATCTTGACTGATCTCAGAAGCTAAGCAGGGTCGGGCCTGGTTAGTACTTGGATGGGAGACCGCCTGGGAATACCAGGTGTTGTAAGCTTTAGTTTTCGTTTCTTCACAACTGATTTGACGAGTTCACATTTACTAATAATTAAATAAAGGTTATGCGTATTTGGCGTGCTGTCCGGGGAGAGGGGTCTGAGCTCGGAGTCCGGCCCAGCCCAAAGTGCTCCCCCGAGTGCTTCTACCTGAGCTGGGGTAGAAACTTGGCTGAAGGTGCGAGATCGGGGTGGCGGAGGGTTTCTGAAAGTTGAGAGATAACGAAGGTAGGGCTTGATTATTTTATAGGTGTTTCCTCTTGAGCTGATTGGTAAACGGTGTAATCCCTAATGATGAAACTGTCCGTGTTAATTATCCGTGCATGCTCCTCACGAAATTTGTTTATGAAACATCACATAATACACTGCGAATTAGGGTGCCTGATCTTTAAATAGCCCACTCTTTGCAGCAGCCCTCGCTTACGGCCATACCACCCTGAGGGCGCTAGTGAGTTACTGGTGTACAAGAAGTGTTTGGCTGCAGTTGGGAGAGGAAGGCTCTCCCCCATTTAGTTTTTTCTGTTTGTGTTTTTTTGACTTTAGGTTAGTTTTTTGTATGTTTTGTCAGTTTTACACCACCTAACAACAGCATTTTGCTGGCTGGAGGGTGGTTACCCCTTTATTTATTTATTTTTTGGGTGTGTGTAATGGACAGAAGAAGAACAGAAAGCGTGTAATGAACAGGGCATACAAACACACCAGGAAGGGAAGATTTGGACACAGATAGATTTGACTGACAGCTTGAAAAAGGCTTTGGATACTGTGGAACTGGATGATCAAAGGAATAAAGAATTGAGTGATGCACAACAGGAGGGAATTTTATGGACACAGATGGATGTGACTGAGTTTCAAAAGGTGTTGGACACTGTGGAACTTAATGATCAGATTAATGAGGAACAATGTGCTACAAAAGAAAGTGAACAAGGAAAATAAAACGAGGAGATACAGGGGAAATCATCGAAAAGAAGAAGATCTGTAAAGGTAATGCCCAATTTGGATACTGCAAGAAAAAGAGTGCTTAAAGAAGATGGTATTGAGTGTACGAATAAGTATGAGTTGCTAAAGGGTTTGGAGGAGATGGACTGAGTTTATGGGTTTTATGCATGTTTTTATATGTTTTATGCTTTTAAGAATTATTACTTTTAAAGCAAGAGGGCTTTTAGACATAAGAAATTTTGAAAAAGTGAAAGAAATGTGTTAAAGAAGATGTGATTTTAAAACAAGAAACTAATTGGAGGAAAGGGTATATGACTGAAATAGGAAAAGGTGGAGCGGAGAGTTTAATATAACAATTCTCATGTTACTTAACTCTAACCCTGTTACCTGAAAAAAACAGAGCAAAACGTCTCAGGTTACTTAACTGTAACCCTGTTCCCTGAAAAAGCGGGAACGAGATGCTGCGCTCAATAGCGCTAATGAGAACATTCTTTGTTCGACTGGTTATGAAGCACGTGTGTCAAACACGCCAAGAATTGGCTTAAATAACCTCGGTAGGTGACGTCACATATTACACGCACCTGAAGGTTATAAATAGACGTGACACGGAAACACCCTCAGGTTAATATTTGTCTGAAAGGACGTCCAGACACGGTTACAGTGCGGCATTGAGGCGCAGCATCTCGTTCCCGCTTTTTCAGGGAACAGGGTTACAGTTAAGTAACCCGAGACGTTCCCTTATCAAAAGCTACACTTGATGCTGCGCTCAGTAGCGCTACTGGGAACAAGAATACCAACACCGCCGCACTGGAAGTGTCTGGACCCCCAGGGTTGAGTAGTGTGTGCGCACAACATCGAAGAGGTCTCAGACATGACTCTGGGATGTCGACTCAAGGACATGCGAGCCCGGAGTAGCATGGACATCCAAGCTATAGAATCTGACAAATGTGTGCGGAGAGGACCAACCTGCCGCATCACACACTTGCTGCAAGGGCGCGCCTCTTGCTAAAGCCATGGAAGATGCAACCCCCCTGGTTGAATGGGCCCTAACTCCCAGAGGCGAAGTTTGACCACGCGCCTCGTAGGCTAGGGCAATAGCATCCCTCACCCAATGTGAAATAGTTTGCCTGGTGGCAGCTGCCCCCCGGTTGCGGCCCCCATGGCATATGAAAAGTTGCTCTGACTTACGCCACTGGCTAGTGCGGTGGACGTAAATCTGAAGAGCACGTACTGGACACAGTAAGTGAAGTCTTTCCTGCTCCGGTGTTGTGAATGGCGGAGGACAGAAGGCTTCGAGAATGACAGGATGTATGGTCGAGAAAGGAACTTTCGGAAGATAATTAGGGTGAGGATGCAAAATAGCTTTGACTCGCCCAGGGGCAAAATCTAAGCAGGATGGCAGGACTGACAAAGCCTGAAAATCCCCAATTTCTCTTTAAAGAGGTAATGGCCATAAGAAAAACCATCTTTAGAGTCAGAAACCTGTCAGGCGCTGATTCTAATGGTTCGAAAGGGGTGCCAGCCAGCCCTTCGAGCACTATGGCTAAATCCCATGAAGGGACCATAGCTCTAGTGGGTGGCCTCAACCGCTTAGCCCCACGAATGAAGCGGGCGACTAGATGGTGCTTTCCCACAGAAACCCCGTCAATCAAAACATGGCTAGCTGAAATAGCGGCCACGTAGGTTCTGAGAGTACTAGGGCATGTGCCTGAGGACAATTTCTCTTGCAGGAACTCCAGTACTGAAACAATTTGGCAGTGAGCTGGGTCTACATGGTGTTACATACACCAGCCCTCGAAAACACGCCATCTGAAGACTCATCTTTTTCGCCTGCACTTAACCAACTAATACTAGTACTTAACTTTTTTCTTTTCTATCATATTCCCAAAAAAAAAAAAAAAAAAAAAAAAAAAAAAGTCCCTTAGAAGGTAGCTGCTTATGTAGACTACACTAACTGAGACTTGTCATAGCACTGATACCGGTTGTTCTCGTTGATCTATTGTTTCTACTGTTCTCATTTGTAAGTCGCTTTGGATAAAAGCGTCTGCTAAATGATTAAATGTAAATGTAAATGTATCTGAGGGCATAAGTTCTTCTAGTGGAGGGAGCCCTAGCACTTAGAATAGTTTCTATTACATTTGCTGAAAGGCCAGCATCTCTTAGTTGGTCCCCCTCAGGGGCCAGACATGAAGGTTCCAGAGCTCGGGCCGGGGATGAAATACTGTCCCCTGCGCCTGAGAGAGAAGATCTCTCCTGATCGGAATCGCCCACGGCGAGCCATCGAGGAGGGATATTAGATCTGAGAACCAGACTCTGGTCGGCCAACGGGGCGCTATCAGTAAGAGGCGAGACCCCTGTCGACGGACCTTGGCCAGGACTCCCGGGAGCAGAGCAATCGGAGGAAAGGCGTAAAGACGCAGTCTGGGCCACGTATGGGCCATCGCGTCCAGACCCAGGGGAGCTGGATGAGTCAGAGAGAAGTAGAGGGGACATTGTGCCATCTCCTGTGTAGCAAAGAGGTCCACCTCTGCTTCGTAAAATCTTTCCCAGAATTGATTCACTACTTCGGGGTGGAGTTTCCATTCCCCATGTGTCACAGCTTGTCTGGATAGCAAGTCTGCTCCTAGATTCATATGCCCCGGAATGAAAATCGCCCTGAGGGACAGGAACTTGTCCTGTGCCCAAAGCAGAACCTGCTGCGCTAACTCGTTCAATCGCCGCGACTGCAGTCCACCCTGGCGATTTATGTAAGAGACTACCGATGTGTTGTCTACCCGCACTAGGACATGGTAGCCTCTCAACTGCTGGAGGAAGTATTTCAGGGCCAGAAATACAGCCTTCATTTCGAGGCAATTGATGTGCCATTCGAGAAGATGACCTCTCCAGATCCCTTGGGCTGGACGGCCATTCAAGACCGCTCCCCAGCCCGTGAGGGAAGCGTCTGTCGTTAGCATCTTGCGACAACAACACGGACCTAGAGTGGGAACCAAAGTCAGAAACCGGGGTCTGAACCACATAGAAAGGGTACGAAGCCCCTGGTGCATAACCCTTATTTGCCTCTGGGGATTGGCCCTTGGATGAAATCCCCTGGCTCTGAGCCACAACTGAAATGATCTCATGTGCAGGAGGCCCAAAGGTATCACCGTGGATGCAGCTGCCATGAGACCTAAAACTTTCTGAAAGTAATGAACAGTGACTTTCTGGCCTAGCTTGATGTTCTTTAGGGTGCTTAGAATGGCTTCGACACGTGCAGGAGACAGCTGTGCCCGCATTGCGATCGAGTCCCATACCACCCCCAAATACGTTATCCTCTGAACAGGTGAGAGAACGCTTTTCTTGGCATTGAGTCTCAACCCCAGAGATTCGAGATGAGCTAGGACGACATCCCGATGTCGAAGCGGAAGCTCCTGAGACAGAATCAGCCAGTCATCTATATAGTTTAAAATGCAGATGCCCTAGAGCTGCATCCATGCATTTCTTGTACGTGCAGGGTGACAAGACTAGGCTGAACGGAAGAACCCAATACTGGTAAGCTTCACCCCCGAAAGCGAACCTCAGGAACTTCCTGTGTTGTGGCAATATTTCTGTATGAAAATACACATCCTTCAGATCGATTGTCACAAACCAATCGCCTGACTGGATCTGAGACACAATCATCTTGATTGTCAACATTTTGAACTTGTATGTTCTGAGGTAGCGGTTCAACCCGCAAAGATCTAAAATTGGACGCAACCCCCCATCTTTCTTGGGAACAAGAAAATACCGGCTGTAATAGCCTGACTGTCTGTCTGGCAGGGGAACATGTTCTATGGCCCCTTTGTCCAGTAGAGTTTGCAATTCCTGTGTCAGCAAATGCGCTCGTTCCGGTTTCACGGAAGTGGAGACCACGCCGTTGAAACGCGGAGGACGATACGCAAACTGAATCCTGTAGCCTTTCACTACAGTCTTTTCTACCCATGGGGAGATATTTGGCAGTAGTTTCCACTCTGCCATCTTCTCCGAAAGGGGCACTAATTTTGACACTTCGTTTTTTTGTTGGGGGGGTGTTAGATGTTCGGTGTCCTGAAACGTGGCAGGAGGCAACCGAGCATTTAACATTTTGCTGGAGACCGCTGCTCCCCGAAACACCAGTGGTGGCGGAGATAAAACAACCCCCCCATGATGCCACCAAGAAGTATCCACTATCCTCTGTAACAACACTACCCCCCCCACCCGGAGGGGACACACCCCCACGGTCCTGGGCGCGCCAGCCTCAGGACTTCTTCTTGCCGGAGATGATGCTCCGCAGGTCCGGTCTCTTAGAGGCGGGCTGAGAGGTGCGGCGAGACGCTCCCCATTCTCTTCGAGGGGGGGCACGACTTGCCACACTCTCCTTCTGGGCTTCTCGCCTCAGAGAAACCGAACTTGGTCGAGACTGGGTGGCCGACGGTCCTGACGCTTGAGCACGGCGGGGGAGGAACCTCACAAACGCTTCCTCATAGCGTTTCGCCTCCCGAAACCTAGTGGCGACAGTGTTTACGGCATCGCCAAAAAGGCCGGAAGGCGAGACAGGGGCATCAGGGAGGAAAGCTCGATCCCTCTCCTTGATGCCCGTGAGGTTCAGCCACAGATGTCTCTCCGTGGAGACCATAGCAGCCATAGAACGGCCGATGGCACGGGCCGTCTGCTTAGTCGCACGCAGAGACAGATCTGTGGCTCGGCGAAGTTCTAAAAACGCCTCCTCATCGATGGACCCGCCTGTGCTCAAGTCCTTTAGCAGGTCAGCCTGGTATGCCTGCAGAACCGCCATGGTGTGCAGGGCAGCACCAGCCTGACCCACAGCCTGAAAAGCTTTCCCCACAAGCGAAGATGTCATTCTGCACGGCTTGGTGGGGAGTGTAGGCTTTTTAAGGGATGATGAAGTCCCAGGGGAGAGATAGCCCGCAAGCGTCTCTTCCACCTGGGGCATCATCAAACAGCCCCGTGCCTTTGCATCGACGATAGTCGAATAAATCGACGTCGACGGCACAAAGACACGGGACGAATATGGCTTACTCCACGACCGTACCAACTCATCGTGGAGATCGCCAAAAAAGGGGAGAGACCGTCGCTGAGGTCCCTCCCCTTGGCCACCCGACAGAAATCTGTCGTCTAATTTTGAGCGTTTGGGGGTCTCTTGCTCCTGTGGCCAGTCAAGCTTTAGGCGATCGACTGCACGAGTTACCACCTCGAGTAGCTCCTCATACGCTCTATCATCGTGGGAGGAGCGCTCTGAGGTGGCACTTTCCATCTCCACAGAAGCAAGAGATGAAGTCTCCTCGGCCCGTTCAGAAGAAGCGCCGGGGCGCGCTTGAGAAACGGACGCGAGGGCTTCATGATCTGGCGAGAGCGCGAGAGAAAGGGGCGGAGTCATCCCACGCGCCTCGGCCAGATCGACACGCGACCCCCAGGATCTTAACGAGGGAGAATCTGCTGGCTCGTACTTTTTGAAAAAACGCGAGCCGCGCGCGAAGCACTTTAACAGATAGGAGATCACAGTGCTCGCATTCTCCCTCGAGCCCGAGGGCAGCGTGCTCTTCCCCCAAACACTCAAAACAGAATCTGTGAGGATCATCCTCCGAGATGAGCCTCTGACACGGAGGCACGCATCTCTTATTTGATTCTGTCATACTCTTTTCTTTTTCTTTCTCTTTTATCTTTTAATATTTTACTGCAACACAGTATTTTATTTATATATATATATATATAGTTTACTTATTTGCCCGTTCTTGACACACACACACACAATGCGGTCCTTGAAGACAAAGAAACCTGAGGGTGTTTCCGTGTCACATCTATTTATAACCTGCAGGTGCGTGTAATATGTGACGTCACCTACCAAGGTTATTTAAGCCAATTCTTGGCGTGTTTGACACACGTGCTTCACAACCGGTCGAACAAAGAATGTTCTCCCATTAGCGCTATCAACATCAGCATCGAGTGTAGCTTTTGATAAGGGAACAGTGGGGTATCATGTAAAACAATGTATAATGACAGAGATGGGAAATGTATAGCGGTTGAAATGGTGTATGAAGATAAAAAAGTTATTGTGGTTAATGTTCATGGACCGTCAGAAGAGAACAAAAAGAAAGAGTATTTTAATGTATTAAGAGACTTTTTAAAGAAACCTAAAGAAGTTATTATGATGGGTGATTTTAATACTGTTTTCAGTAAATTAGAAATGGGTGAGAGAATAGTTTTTAAAACTGATAAAGAAGAAAAGAACTGAAATTATTAAAGGAAGAATATAATATAATTGATGTATGGAGAGAAAGAAATGAAAAAAGAAAAAATATTCAATGAGTCAATTAGTGGGGAATTTTATGTGTGAAACAAGGATTGATTTTATTTTATGTACAGGGAACATTGAAGGTTTTATCGGTAACATCAACTATAAAAAATCAAGCTTAAGTGTTCATAAACCAATTTTTATGCAAGTAGACTGGAGTTCTGTGAAAAGAGAGCCAGAGGTATGGGTTTTAAATACAGAGGTTTTGAAGAATGAGGATTATGTGTTAAATATTAAAGAAATTATTGAAAAAGAAAAGGAGAATGGAATGTACAGCGAAGATAAAATAATATGGTGGGAAAATGTCAAATATTTAGTTAAAAAATTCACAATAAATTACTGCAAGTTACAGTTTTTTACAATCACTTTGCTACTATTTTCAGAACCTTGATGTCATTTTTCAAAACTCTAGATACAAAACTCAAAACGGTTATCACTTGTAACACAGGCTGTCTAATGTTCAAAACATTGCCTTGCGCATTCACATCTTTAAAGAAATCTTGCACTTGCACAATCATTGGTTCAAAACACAAATTTACTGTGAAATACCATTGAAACATAACTATAGATCACCCACACACAAGCAACCGATAGTTTCACTGTGTCATTGTTCGTACAATCATTAAATATTGTACAACAAAATAGGTGATACAGGTTTCATTATGGTACTACATGTACAGTAAATACATCTCTGTAAAAGTACTGCAGTAGTAGAGAGAATACTACAGACAGAGTGGAATCATTGAACAAAGTTTGTAATATATTGATGCAAAACACTACAGTACAATCACAACATAGGTTTATTTGAATCAAAGCAAAAATAATTAGCTATGAAATAGAAAGAAAAGACAGTACTGTTAAACATCAAATGCAGTGTTCCTCAACTTGCTTGCTTGTATTGTAAGAAACCAAAAAGGAGTGATTACTGTACTTCTACATTGTCATCAACTCTGTGTTGTGGATTTGGCCACAGGTTCTCATCTACATCACAATGGATGTTTTCATTAGCCAAACATCTTGAAAAAAACCTTCGGGCATGGCGAATCCAGGCCTGACACTGGTCTGCTGTGATGTCATTGCAGGCGTCATCCATGGCCTGGAGAAGAGTGACTTGTTCATGAGGGTGCATTAACCTTCCATCTCCATGCGGAGAAAAATTCCTAAATCGGGTTAAGGAAGGGAGAGTATGGGGGTAAATACAGGGTGGTAAATTGTATTTGAACCAATTGTATGAAACCATGCTTGCACCACATGAGCATGATGGAACCTGACATTGTCCCACACAATGACATAGGTCACACCTTCAGCTCTACAAACCTGATCGAGCTCATCAAGAAAGGTGACAAGGAGAGCTGCATTATATGGTCCAATATGAGGTCTGCGTCCCACCACACCATCTTCTGATATAGCCGCACACATGGTAATGTTGGCCCCACATTGTCCAGGTACTTGGATAGTTGCCCGCTGGCCAATGAAATTCCGACCTCTCCTCCTTGTCTTGGCCAGATTAAAACCTGCCTCATCCAAATATATGAATTTGTGATGGTCATCATCAGCATCCAGCTCCATCACCCTCTAAAAATACATTTTGGAAAGAGATTTAGAAATTACTGTACAATGTAGAATTTTGGGGAATGTTTTTACAACAGCCATCTTGAAACTGAACTTACCTGAACATACTCAGTCCTCATTTGCTTCACTCTGTCTGCATTTCTTTCGAAAGGCACACGGTATAGTTGTTTTATAGATACCTGGTGCCTTTTCAGTATGCGTGCAATAGACGGCAAACTTATGGATCCCACATTGTTGAACATGTCTTCATTGTCCAAGATATGCTGGCGAATTTCTGTAAGGCGAATATCATTTCTGGCCCGAACCAAATCGACCACAGCCTGCTCTTGTTGGTCAGTTAGAATTTTGCCTCTGCCTCCACTATTTGGACTGGTCACAATTCTACAGGGAACATTAGAGTAAGAAGACACTTGGTCACATCACCTATTCTGTGATACACATTGGTATGCAGTCATTTGACAATTGAGAGTAGCATAATGTTTAGTACATGCTGATAACTTACCGGTTCTCATTGCGGAAAGTTCTGATTATTGAGGCCACGGTTGACCTTCTGAGGTTTGGTTGTATCATTGTAGTCACCTCAGTCATTGTCATGCCATGATTTATGACATGGTCTACAACTATTGCCCGAATTTCATTGGACACTCTATGCTGTTGCTGCCACTGTCTTGGTCCGTGGCCTTGTCCTCTGCCACGTTCCCCCACACCTCTCAAACGAGGCCCACGACCACCTCTCAAAAGGAGGGCCTGTCCCCTGCCATTCCTTTGACCAACACGTCTTCCTCGTCTTCCTCCCACCACTGCTTGACCTCCATTGTGACCTGGATCACCTGCTGGCTCCATGTTATGTATCACTATGCTCTTGCAATTGGATCCCAATCAACTCTTCACTATATACTCATTCCACAATGTGCACTCAACCATCAGTAATGAGTTGGCAGAACTGGACAAGCAATTACAAGGGCCTGCATCTATACAGTGCAGTACTGTCAATACTGTAAATAGTCTGAAAAGGTGGTACAGTATTTGGGGCCATAGACACAGTGTCTGATGAAGCATTATGATAAAATATTAGGCTACATCCATGGATATTGTAGTCTAATTGGTTCATGCTCCGCGCTAATTGGTGACAATGAATCTCGTTATCTTGAAACATTCATGATTTACAGTAAACATGGAAGATTGTTTGTCTGTTTCCATACAACTATGCATTAAGAGTAATGCAACAGTTACTCATCATTTTGAGCAGTTGTATCAATTGATAGTTAGATCATTGTAAGGAAATGAATAGACACTCATTTGAAATGTAATGTGTGAATTGCCTTTTGAAATAGTAGCACTTTGATGTTAAGTTGTGTCATATTGAACAGGTGATTTTTGTTGAATGAACAAATGATCTAAGTGTTATGTGTATTGTATCCAAGCAACTGAGAAAAGGGTTAGAGTTTTGAAAAATGTGCATTTTGATCATTGGTTGTAAGACTCATGCATAAACTTGATAAAAATCACATAAATGTACTTAAAAAAAAAACAAAACAATTGCAAAAAAACTGTAATGCAGAGAAGTAAGAGAAAGAATGAGAGAGAAATAAGAAAAATTGGAAAAGGAATTCAATGAGAATGGAAAATATCTACAGAAAATAAAAGAATTGGAGTGAATATTGAAAGAAATGGAAGAGGAAAAATATGAAGGTGCAAGACTAAGAAGTAAAGCTAAATATACCGTTGAGGGCGAAAAATGTACAAAATCTTTCTTTGATCTAGAAAAAAGAAGAGGTAAGGCTGGAATGATTAAAGAAATAAGAGGGAAAATGGTGTAGTGGTGGAAACAAGCGAGGAAATATAAAAAAAAATAACAGTATACTATGAGAACCTGTTTAGTACTGAGGGGATGAGGGAAAAAGAGAAACCGGAGATACTAAAGTAAATAAAAGCAACAGTACGACAAGTAGACAAAGAAGAGTGTGATGAAGAGATAAGAGAAGAAGAGATAAAAAGAGCAATAAGTGAATTAAACAAAAAGAAAATTGCAGGTATAGATGGTTTGGGGAGTGAATTTTATATAGTTTTTAAAGATTCTTTAACTAGCATTTTAAAAGAAGTATATGTAGATGTTTTTAAGAAAGGAGAATTAAATCAAAGAATGGGAATGGGTTTAATAAAATTGATATACAAGAGAAAAGGAGAGAAGACAGATTTAAAGAACTACAGACCGATTACAATGCTGAATACTGATTTAAAGATTTTATCTAAAATTTTAGCCAACAGATTGAAGAAAGTTATGCCGAGTATAATTAAAACTAACCAAGTGTACGGAGTGAAAGGAAGAGACATAGCAGATACAACTATTAGTATAAAAGATATGATAAGATACATACATGAAAGCAATAAAAATGGGTTTATTATCAGTTTAGATTTCGAGAAAGCTTTTGACAGGGTGGAGCATGGTTTTTATTTGATGTTTTAAAAAGTTTTGGTTTTGGAGAGAATTTTATGAAATGGATTAGGATCTTATACAAAGGCGAAATAACAAAAATTAAATGTAATGGTTTTTTAACACAGTGTTTTAAAATTACAAAATCAATAAGACAAGGATGTCCGTTGTCAGCTCTTTTATATTCCTTAGTTGTGGAACCTTTGGGACTGACTGTAAAACACGAAGAGGGGATAAAAGGGATAGGCATCGAGGGAAAGTAACATTTTTCAATACACGGATGACACAACGTTATTGTTAAAAGATCTGGAGAGTGTGGAAAAAGCAATGCAAATTGTACAAAAGTATTGTAGGGGATCAGGAGCTAAAGTAAATGAGGACAAAACAGTATATATGAGATTTGGAGGGGCACCGGTTTTAACAAGGCATTTTACTTTTAAGGAAACTAAAGAAATAAAGATTTTAGGTGTTTAGTGTACTGTCCTCCCTTCATGTTTAACTTTTATGAAGTTCGACAGCAAGTTAAACTCCATCCATTATAAAGTCGACAAGTGGCAGTTTCAAGTCATTCAGCTTTTATTTGCCACTTGGATGAACCATACAATGGACCAGAGTGAAACTAAAAGAAAAGTTACAATCTCTAATTAGTCTCATAACCAAAACACATTCAAATAACACACACTGTAATGCACAGGTTACAATAATGCTATTACTTTCCACACAGTTGCATATTAAATTAGATTTCTAAGCATTTCCAAGAATATTTACTCTTAGCATTGAAAACAGCTTGAAAAAACACGCTGTATATAAATCGACATCTCTCATGCTTTATGCATTAAAATCAGACATATACATATCAAATAAATGAAATAGAAAACAAAACTTACAGCT
The DNA here is from genome assembly GCF_018340385.1 of Cyprinus carpio. Lineage (NCBI taxonomy): Eukaryota > Metazoa > Chordata > Actinopteri > Cypriniformes > Cyprinidae > Cyprinus > Cyprinus carpio. The sequence continues at coordinate 36,032,731 of NC_056574.1, forward strand.
ATTGCTCTTCAAAAACTCTTTACAGCAAGTGTAGACCAGAATTACCCAAATTTTGACGATCTTACATCAACCACACGTTCAAGTCATGAGTTCAAGACATGCATTCGGCTGCTAACTTCCTGAATTATACGTCATCTGCAGTTACTCAAAGAGTCCACTAGATGGCAGCGCCTGATGTCATAAGACATCACTATAACAATTACTTTTCAGTCTTTTTTGAAAGAAGCAAGATGACTTGTGAGATTGGTCTGTAGAACTTTGTACCTTGAGAAATTGTTTTAACCTCTACTTTCCTTACATTTCCATCTGTGCTTGGGAAGGTATTGGTGATCATAGCCATAGGCCAATCATTGCGAGAGAGTGTACAGTCTTTCAAGAGAACAATATCTCCAATCTGAAGATTAGTGTGTGATTCAGTCCATTCGCAACTTTTTTGCAAGATGGGAAGGTACTCTTGTCTCCAGTGGGCCCAAAACTGATTTGCCAGGGCCTGCACCTTTCTCCATTGACTTCCATAAAGGTCTTTCTCTGAGAAATAACATGTAGGAACCCCAAGGGGAAACCCAGTCTTTTGGGTGAGCAGAATGTTAGGGGGTAAGTAACAATGGCGTTTCTGGATCGAAAGAGACTGGAACTAGTGTCAATGATTCTGCGTGTGATTTTCTATCATTCTTTCCCACGCACCACGCATGTGCGATGTGTGCGGAGGATTAAATTGCCAAGAACAGCCTTGATCACTCAGATACAGTCGGATCTCAGTTGCTTGGCTGGTCCTCTTATAGCGAAGAAGCGGCGTAGTGCGTTGATACAGCTGGATGTATTCATGGACTCTATCACTTCCATATGTGCTGCTCTAGGACTCATGCACATAAAAAGATTGGCCCAACGTTTACTGTTGGTGGCACCTTCTCTTGTGCGTTGAGTTACAACAGTCCATGGGCCGAATACATCCAAACCCACGTAGGAAAAAGGAGGGGACATGACGAGACGATCCGGTGGCAGATCTGCCATCCTCTGTTATACAAATCTACCCCTTAGTTTTCGACAGGTGACACAGTGGTACAAGATGGAGCTGATGAGCCTTTTGCCGTTTACAATCCAGAATCCTGCTGTTCTTATTGCTCCTTCCGTGAATTGCCGACCTTGGTGTCTCACTTCTTGATAGTAATGTTTCACCAACAGGGTTGTGACATGGTTGTTCTTGGGAACGATGATCAGATTTTTCTCGTGCTGATCTAGAGATACATTTCTCAGATGTCCACCTATTGTCAGTAAGCCATCATGAATCTGGGGGCTGAGTTTCTTAAGTACACTGCTTCTTGAGATGTTCTTCTGTTCTGTTAAAGCACAGATTTCGTCTCTGTATGTTTCTCTCTGCACAGATTTGAGAATGACACGCTTGGCTTATGAAAGCTCTTCTGGAGTTCTGGCCATTTTACACAGATGCCAGCCCTTGCATTCATGTGAGTGAGCATTTGAGCTTGCCTTGAATGAATGAGCTATGTGGATAAGCAATGCAATAGATCTCAGGAGTGCTTTCCAAGAAGAGAAACGTTTGAAGCGTTCTGCAGTAAGATGCCCTTCTTCCATGAGAGTTGCAAAGTTTGTGACATGAGGCCGGATATCTTCATCCATTTCTGGTTTTACTAACTCTAATGTCCCTTGCGTCTCTTGATGAGTTGAAATGGGTTTGTGCAGAAAGTCTGGACCAGTAAACCATTGCGTGTCAGCAAGCTGGAATGTAGACACTGACCTGGTGGCGATATCAGCTGGGTTTTGGTTTGTTGGTGCGAAGTGCCACTGTTCCGGGACTTTACTTTGACGAATCCGCTGCACTCTGTTGGGTACGTACACAAAGAAACATCTGGTCTCGTTGAATATGTAGCCCAAAAATACCTTACTATCACAGTAGAACTTGACTGCATCTGGTTTTCATGGATGACAGACTCCGAAGGTTGGAAGATACCAGGCTTCCTCATTCTCTCTGAGTGGAGGAGCTAGTTCAGCGTGCTTGTTCTAACATCTTCCCCATGTACTCTAGAAAGTTTTCTTTCACCTCTGATCTTTTGTCTAGAGTGTGTTGCAAGGAGAGAAGTCATGAGAATGCTTGATCATGATTGTTTGGGATAAGTGGACGGGGTGATTTGAAAGGTAGAGGAGCGACCCAGAAGTTTGCCTCATCTTTGTGGAATTGCTTCTCCATGATCTTTAAGAAGGTTTGGTCTTCAAAGGAGAGAGCACACTTGTTGTCATCTTTAGTTCTTACGAACACTGTGTGACCAGTGTTTCAGATCATCAGATGACTTATGACCCTGTTTGGCTGTATTTAGTTGAATATGTTGGTTGAACTCCCCGCCATGCTTTGCCTTCTCTTTCAAAGAAATGTGACTTACACAAGGAGTAAGGAAAGAAGGTCTGCCATTTTCTAGCACGTTTGTCTTAAAGCTGCTAACGTTTGGCTTGTGTGCATTGCCAAGGCAGACATCGCCGATCAGGACCCAGCCCAGATCCAGTCTTTGAGCAAATGGGGAATTATGAGGGCCGTTAATTTGCTGCCTGACCTTGTATACTCTGATGAGATCTCTCCCTAGAAGGAGGATTTGGGCATTTAAATCCAATTTTGGAATGAATCTTGCGATTGGTTGTAAGTGGGGATGACAAAGTGCTACCTCTGGCATTGGTATTTCTGACCTGTTGTTGAGGATTTCATTGCATTCGATGAGTGGAGGAAGATCAATGCTCACACCTCCTCTCCTCTGACGCCTGCACAGGTACTGAGTGAGTAAGGATGTGGGTTGGTTTGAATGTCAAAGAAGAACTGCTGGAATCACTGTGATATTCACCCACTTCCGCTGCAGCCTATAGAATTTCTTCCTCTGCCTGCGCAGCTGCCGCCTCCTTTTCATGCTTCCAATGTAGCTTCCAATGTGGCTTTCTCTGCTTCCAACCGTGCTTTTTCTTTTTTCATGGCCAGCTCTCTCTCTGCTTATGATGCACTTGTTTGTGCTGCTTCAGCCACAGCTCTTGCTCTTGCTGCTGCGTCACTGGCTGAAGATCTTGACGAAGTGCCCTTGGAATTAACTGTCGAAGCCTTCCCGGATTTGTTGGGTTTATCCTCAATAACATATCTTGATGCTTGTTGTTCACTAGCTTCTTAATAGCTTTTCACTGTACTGTCCTCCCTTCATGTTTAACTTTTATGAAGCTCGACAGCAAGTCAAACTCCATCCATTATAAAGTCGAGAAGTGGCAGTTTCAAGTCATTCAGCTTTTATTTGCTGCTTGGATGAACCATACAATGGACCAGAGAGAAACTAAAAGAACGTTACAATCTCTAATTAGTCTCATAACCAAAACACATTCAAATAACACAAATTGTAATGGACAGGTTACAATAATGCTATTACTTTACACACAGTTGCATATTAAATTAGATTTCCATGCATTTCCAAGAATATTTACTCTTAGCATTGAAAACAGCTTGAGAAAACACGCTGTATATAAATCGACATCTCTTCTGCTTTACGCATTAATATCAGACATATACATATCACTTAAATGAAATAGAAAACAAAACTTACAGCTATTGCTCTTCAAAAACTCTTTACAGCAAGTGTAGACCAGGATTACCCAAATTTTGACAATCTTACATCAGCCACACATTCAAGTCATGAGTTCAAGACATGCATTCGGCTGCTAACTTCCTGAATTATACGTCATCTGCAGTTACTCAAAAAGTCCACTAGATGGCAGTGCCGCAACAAAAAATTAACTAAGGTACTGTTACACAGGGAACAGGACAGGGAGGGATGAAAAGGAAGCAGAAGAAACTCTGGGTGCTTCTCAATTCTTATTTGTGCATCCTCGTTTCCTTTCCACGCTTCATTTCCTCGTGTCTTAGCTCCACCCCTTCGGGATGCGAGGCAAGGACACAAGGAAAAGATGCAAGGACGTAGGAGTTGAATCAAGTGAAATTATATATCCTCGCTCCTTTTAGCGTCACTTCAAATCGTCATCAGCTGCGCTAAAGGGATCTGCCCTTATGTTGTTAAAGCTTATTTAAGACAGTCATAATAAATATTAATAAAGCAAGATGTCCTGTTTGAAATATACAACATGTATGGTTTATTGAAACTGCAAAGGTAAAATATAAATTAAAATTATTACAACAGATGTGAAGGGGGAGGAGAATTTATACATGCGTCAGGTTTTTCAATGACAAGCACTTCCGCAAAGGATACACCTGTGTATCCTCGCTTATAGGTCCTCTGGAAGCCTCCTCACTCCTCGATCCTCACCCCTCGCAGTGCAATTAGAGAATTGAGATGTCCTACAAGATGGCTGAGCTCGATCGGTTTCCGGGTCATAGGATGGAGGACAGAGGAGTTAGGAAACGAGGTGGGATATTGAGAAGCACCCTATGTGGGAGGAAGCTTTAGGAGGGATTGAAAGAAGATTGACTTTTTGGAGAATGAGAACATTAACTTTGAAGGGGAAGGTTTTAGTTCTTAATGTTTTAATGGTTTAAAAATTGTGGTATATTTTATGTGTGTCATCGATGCCGTTGTGGGTAGAAAAAAGGCTGAAAAAATGTTTTATAGATTTTTTATGAGAAGGGAAGCCGCCAAGAATAGCTCACAACACTTTAATAGGAGCAGTGGAGAAGGGAGGTCTGGGGTTAATAGATGTGGAACAAAGAAAGAACTGATTGAGAGAAAATAATAAAAAAGTTCTCGGATGAAGTCAACAAAGCAGCATGGAAGAGAACATTGGGGTATTTTTTAAGTAAGTGTAGTTATTTTAATTTGGGGGACAACATTTTATGGATGAAAGCAAAAGAAATGGATGATGGAGGGGCTGCCAGATTTTTATAAAGAACTAATGGGGGCATGGGGCAAATCTTTAACCAATGTGTATTTTAAGCCACAAGGTAGAGAGAATATTTTAAATCAGCCTTTATTCTTAAACAACTGCATTTTAAATCAAGGGAAGGAGATTTTTTTAAGAAGTGGTGGGATGTGGGAATCATGAAAATCAGAGATGTTTTATACGAATTCAAAGAGGGGTTTTTACCAGAGCAATACATTGTGGATGTGATGGAGGAGGCAAAGGAGGATTATAGCAGACAAGAGATAACAAACAAATATGATGTAATTAAGAATGCTATACCTCAAGAGAGGATAAAGAGAACTGAAACTATGGAAGAAGGGAAACAAGGAAAAGATGTCTGTGTGGTTGGGGGAAAAACTGTGTGCTTTCAATGAATGTACTGTGAAAAAGTTTTATTTTGTTTTTAGAGATGTTGTTTTTAAGAAACTTGTAAATGAATATTGGTTACAGAAATACAATGTTTTAAAGGAATACAGCATATGGGGGAACATGAATGGAAAATTTGTACAGACAAAATTGGAAAACTTAATACACAAAAGTGATTTTTACAGATGTTATTTTAAACAAAATTGGAATGGAACCAAGTGCTACTTGTAAAGTTTGTGATGATGATGAAGGATTTTTATACTTGTTAATGGGAAATGCAAAAGTATGATTTTAAGTTTGAGAGGGGAGGATAATGAATTTATTGAATGGAATAAGGTGGTGACGCTGGGTCTGGATAAGCAATGCAAAAACCAAAAACGTATTAATTTACTTGTGATGTTGAGCAAGAGTGCAATATGGGAAAGAAGGGTGGTGGCAAAGAGAGAAAATATTTTAATGGATGTGTGGCATGTGTTTAAAAGGAAATTTGAAAAGTATGTTCATGGCCTGTATTATTATTTTAAACAAGAAGAGAAAATTGGTGTTTTAACAATGTTTTTACACAGGATGTCTGTAAGATCTTAAAGGACTCGGGTTTGGGAATGTCTTTTTTACATGAGTGAAAAGGACTATGTTTGCTTGGAAGCTTTTAATGTAAACTTTAATGAATGTCTGCATTTCTTTTATGAATCATAGGGTTCTGTAACAAAAATTTATAATGTAAGAAATAATTGATTTATTTTTGAACTGAAATATTTTCAATTAAAAAAAAAAAAAACGTGCCCGATCTCGTCTGATCTCGGAAGCTAAGCAGGGGCGGGCCTGGTTAGTACTTGGATGGGAGACCGCCTGGGAATACCAGGTGCTGTAATCTTTAGTTTTTTTTTTTTGTCAATACTGATCTAATACACTGCAAATTATGGGGCTGATATTTAAATGGCCCACTCTTTGCAGCAGTCCTCACTTACGGAAATACCACACTGAGCGTGTCTGATCTAGGAAGCTAAGCAGGGTTAGGCCTGGTTAGTACTTGGATGGGAGACCACCTGGGAATACCAGGCAAAAAGAAAAAAGCACGTCTGATCTCGGATGCTAAGCGGGGTTTGGCTTGGTTAGTATTTGGATGGGAGACCACCCGAGAATAACAGGTGCTGTAAGCTTTAGTTTTGTGGTCAATACTGATCTAATACACTGCGAATTAGGGTGGCTGATCTTTAAATAGCCCACTCTTTGCAGCAGCCATCGCTTACGGCCATACCATCCTGGCGGCACTAGTGAGCTACACAGGAAGTGACTTGGCAGTTTGTAGTATGTAGTAGGTTAGAGAGGCTCACCTTGTATTTTTTGTTTTGTTCTATCTGAGTAAAGTATTTTCTTTTGCATCTTATCGATTTTTGTTTGTAATTTTTCTTTTTTTTTGAAAAATGGATGGATTACATGGCAAAGAAGTGGACATGGCAGGAGGAAGACGAGTGCTAAACGGACAAAAAGGACAACGAGATGGACAAGGACGAATGGATTATAACAAGAGGATTTATTCTAAAGAGGCTATGGCAATTGTTGACATGGTGGATCAGAGAGATGCAAGAGCAGAGGACATCATCAAAGCAGTGAACGAAAGGATTGGAGGAGGAAAGATTCTAGCAGTCAGACCAAGGCAAGGAAAAGAATATGAAATTACACTGATAAACAGAGAGGCGTGTGATGGATTTGATGAAGAACTGATGATAAAAGGAAAACTGTGAGTTTCGACAACCAGGGTACCCCCAGGATCCTCCAAATGAAATTCAAGGCTTTTTAAGACCTTTTTAATACCATTTTAAATGAAATTCAATGCCAACTTCGTACCCATTCTGACAGAAGTATGAGGGGAAAACATCAAATCTGTATAAATTTTGAACCCTAGAAAATAATTATGTACAAGTAGGCTACTTGAATTAAATAAAACATTTTATTTAAATTATCAGTTATATTTAATACATACGCAACAGCGTAACACATTTGATTTGTAATAAACAAATAGATTTGAACTTGGTGTTGAACACTACAGCCTTCGCAGCTCTGCTGCCTTGGTTGCAATTTTAAATCACACATAAGGAAGTTTTTATAATAATGTTACAATACATTTTTAATGACATAATATGTTTCTACTTTTTAAATAATGTCTGTCATAAATCAAATTTATTTTGACGCAATATTCACATCAGACTTTACATACATAAATCTGCATAATTGTGATTTTTACACCAGGGCGTTATTTACTTTTATAAGGACAGTTTTTAAACCTTACTATATATATGCACTCTCTTTCCTGTCAAATTCTTACATTTGATCAAATTCAGTTTTAATAATAAGGCTGCCGTTATCAATCAAATTAAGTCATTTACACTGCAAAATTGCAACTGTAATAATTTTATGAGATTGATGTTTAAACAAATAATATAAAAAAACAATGATGCCTTTAAACAATAAACCAATAGGTGGCAGCAAGTGACCGTCTTAATAAATGAATCATTGAGCCATTCATTAAAACGATTTGTTCAAAAATGCTGAATCATTCAATAACAAAACACAGCACTTTTGTAACTATTTTCGTCGTTGAAATAGAACAAAACGATATTGCGTCTAAATTGTAAGTGACTACATATTAGCTAGGCTACTTGTTTATTAAACTATACATTCAATGTAACATTTGCAATCATGATATTATAGAACAGCTCACTTGGTCGTGTTATGTTACTTTACCATATCATATATTATTTATAAATAAAAAAACTCAACATTTTTAAAATTCAGAATAAAAACTTACTTTGAAATGTTTGAGCAAGTCCACCGCCGTTGCATGACCCATGAACTGCGAGCCGAAGTAACGTTATCGTGACTGGACGTGGTCGTCCATCCAGTAGCGAATATGAAGGTCCAACTGCTTACTTTTCGTCATCTTATTGAGACTCTCGTCAAACATGATCACAAACCCGTTGGACATATTGACATGGTCAGTCAGTTCTTTCGTTATAAAGGGAGTTAATCCGAATTTAGTAATATATGCCGTTTTGTTGCTTCCACACGAGAATGTAGCTGCAACCTCGGAGTCAGGAAACATGATTGTAACGTTTTCATTTGAAGTGTAAGAGTGGCTGCTCAGAGACTGTTTTAAGGACCCACATCACCTCTGCCCACTGAGTTGGTGTCGAGCCACAGTACGATAGAATGTTCCTTGGCTGTGGGTGGCATTTCTATTGTAGAAATGTCTTCATTATTGATAGTCAGAGCTGTTTCAGTAACCGAAGAGATCCGCGGTGCACAGAACGGGCCAATAGGTGGTTGGCGCTGGCGAGCAGTGCTACACGCGGTGTGTTTGGCACCCTTCATATGGGATTCCAGGGCCATAACACCCATTGTCGCTAGCTTAAAAGATTTCCTGCACCAACAGCAATAGGCCTCGCGGTCATTTCCTGGCACAGGCTTGACCCAAACGTAATTCGGATTCCTTGCCCACAGCGGATTAAACCGACACTTTCCCATTTTAGCTGACAAACTAGGCTAGCTACTATCTTGTTCTGTAATTTACCTCACTTGCCTAGTAACCATAGTAACGGGTGCGCGAGCTTTCGCGCTTACTGCTATGACGTGGAGCGCGAGGTGCACTCAACATTACGCTGCATGAATTTTTAATTAGCCTACACTAGTAACAGTTCATTTTGTTACGGTATGAACTTAATCCTAGGAAAAGTAAAAAAAAAAAAAAAAAAAAAAAAAAAAAAGCCCCTTGTAACCCCTCTGGAGTCTAAGGGTATTTTTGGCAACTCTATAAAGGCCTTAATTTTAGATTATCAAATTTAAGACTTTTTCAATGCTTTTAAGACCCCGCGGGTACCCTGGACAACTGAAAACAAGGGAGTATGTGGTTTTTTTCATACATTTGCCAGCCTATATTGAGGAGTCTAACATTGTAGAAAAAAAAAAATTGGGACGTAACACCTGTTTCAGACATCAGAAGGAGAATGTATCCAGGCAGAGACATTGCGGATTGTACAAGGTATCTAAGGGTGAAATTCCCTAAAGAAGTAGTGTCCCGGCCATATAGTACAAAATTCGATACGGAGGAGGGAACACAGTATTTCTGGATCATGTATGATCGTCAGGTTAAAACCTGTCGATTGTGCATGAATCCGGGACATGTTCAAAGACTGTCCAGAATTTAAGTGTTTTCAGTGCGATAAGCAGGGACATTTCACAAGGGATTGCGATGCAATTAAGTGCCCAGATTGCAGAAAGGTGATAGTAAGATGTGAGTGTTGGATGGAGGATGAAATTCAAAATATAGAGACAAGATTTAGGAGGGCAAATGTTGAAAGAAACTGAATTGCAAAATGATGGAGAGACTGAGGAAGAATATGGGGGTGAATAAAGAGGCTAATGTGGAAAATCAGAAGGAAATGGAAGAGAAAAGACTGGAAGGAGAAATGGACAAAGGAATATTGACACCACTGGAAGTAACACAAGGGGTATTGGAGGAAATGGAGGACCAAGGACTACAAGACAAGGAGGAAATGCAAGAGATAACTAAAGAGGAGAAAGAAATGGACAGAATGGGCTAGAGAAAGGAAAGAAGGGAGACATTAAGAAGGAGAACTATTATATGGTAATACCAAATGTGGATGTGGCCAGGAAAAAAAGACTTTTAAGGAAAGAACACAGTAAGGGGAAAAATTGTTTGAGAATAGATCTCAAGCGCTGATGGAAGATGAGGAGGAGGTAGACTAAGAAAACAACGTTTGGTTTAATTTTTTATTATTATTTATTAATTATTAGTTATAAATAATAGTTATTATTTTAAACATATTATTTTGTCATGGAATGCTAGAGGTCTACTGAATATAGAGAAATCTGAAAAGATGGGGGTCTTATGCAAAGTAGCTGATATGATTGTATTGCAAGAAACAAATTGGAAAATGAAAGTGTTGAAAGGTTTCAAACCAAATGGGATGGTAATATATATGTGAATAATGGAGAAGAGAAAGTGGGGTAGCAATTTTAATAAAGAGAGGGGCATGTAAAAAAGAACGAGAAATATTTAACGATGGGGTAGGGAAAAGTATGTAATGAAAAGTACTGTTAAAATAGGAAAAGAAGAAGAGAATATAATAATTTATAATATACATGCACCAAATGAAAAAAAAGAGAAGGTTGAATTTTTTAAAAACATGAATTTTAACCTAAAAAGATGGCAGAATGTTATTTTAATAGGAGATTTTAATACTGTTTTTTTTTTTTCAGAATTAGATTTGGCAAGTAAAATGGTTTTTAAAGCTGAGAAGGGTAGAGAAGAGCTGGTGAAGGTAATGAAGGAAAGTAATTTGATAGATGTATGGAGAGAGAGAAATAAAACAAAGAGAAAGTTTTAAAGAAAACAAATGGTAATGAATGAATTAAAACAAAGTAGAATTGATTATGTTTTATGTGATGGGGAAATGGAGGGAAAGATCAAATAATTATAATATAAAAAAGAAGTTCTTATTAATAATATTATTAGTGAAATAAAATATATACATAGGCGGTGCCCGAGGCGGTGCCCGATGCCGAGGCGGTGCCTGATGCGGTGGCCGAGGTGGTTCTCGATGCAATGTCCGTTGCCGAGGCGGTGCCCGTTGCCGAGGCGGTGCCCGTTGCCGAGGCGGTGCCCGTTGCCGAGGCGGTGCCCGATGCCGAGGCGGTGCCCGATGCCGAGGCGGTGCCTGATGCGGTGGCCGAGGTGGTTCCCGAGGCAATGTCCGATGCAGAGGCGGTTCCCGATGCGATGCCCGAGGCCGAGGCGGTGGCCGAGGCAGAGGCGGTTCCCGATGCGATGCCCGAGGCCGAGGCGGTGGCCGAGGCAGAGGCGGTTCCCGATGCGATGCACGAGGCCGAGGCGGTGCCCGATGCCGAGGCGGTGCCCGATGCCGAGGCGGTGCCCGATGCCGAGACTGTTCCTGAGGCCGTTCCCGAGGCGGTGTCCTGGTCCGATGCCGTTCCTGAGGCCGTTCCTGAGGCCGTTCCTGAGGCCGTTCCTGAGGCCGTTCCCGAGGCGGTGTCCTGGTCCGATGCCGTTCCTGAGGCCATTCCAGAGGCGGTGGCCGATGCTGTTCCGGAGGCCGATGCGGGGCCCAAGATGGCTCCGGAGGCGATACCCGTGTCCAAGGCCGGTTCCCGAGGCGGTGCCCTTGTCTGAGGTCGTTCCTGATGCCGTTCCCAATGCCGTGACCGGGCCATCGCCACAGCCTGCTCCTTACTGGCTCCCCGATTGGCAGGTTCCGTTCGGGCCACTCAAATGGCGAATTCCTCCCTGGCCGTCTGCACAACGAGAATGGACTGATCCACCGTGGCCACCTGAACTGCCTGGTCCCTCGTGGTCCCCTGAACTTTCGGGTCCACCGTGGCCACCTGAACTGCCTGGTCCCTCGTGGTCCCCTGAACTTTCGGGTCCACCGTGGCCACCTGAACTGCCTGGTCCCTCGTGGTCCCCTGAACTTTCGGGTCCACCGTGGCCCCCTGATTTGACCAAGCCACCTGGGCTACCAGCGGAGCCATCGCTGCCGGTCCCAGTTCCCCTACACGGGCCTGGCCCGCCATCCCTCCCCCTGTTCTGCCTCCACCAGTCCACCTCCCTCCTGGTCTCTTTGTTTTGTGTTTATTGTGTTCTGAGGAGCATCTGGAAGCTGCTCCTTAGAGGGGGGGTAGTGTCACGGTGTCTGTTCTGTGTCTCCCTGGGTGGCCACTAGAGGTCTCACTTCCCCTTATTGTCACCTTCGTCAGAACTACATTTCCCACTAGCCTTATCTGTTCATCACTGTTCATTGTGTTCAGCTGTCACCACTTACCTTGTTTGCAGCTGTCTATAAATACCCTGGTTGTTTCTGTCATTATGACGGAGTCCGTGTTGCATGTCACCCTGCTTTTTCCTGGTTCCCTAGTGGATGTTCGTGTTTCGTGTTTTGGACTGTTTATGTTTGGTTTTGACCCCTGCCTGGACTGTTTATGATTTTGGATTACCCTTTAATAAACACTGCATTTGGATCTACCTGTCTGTGTGCGTTTCGTGACAGGATCTGGGTAGGTGTGGATTTTAATTAAGCTGATGTTTTTAACTGGGAGGGAGTTTTAAAAGGAATTGAAAGAAGACTGAGATTTTGAGATAAAGAAATTTAGCATTGAAGGGGAAAGTATTGGTGATAAATGCGTTAATGCTTTCTAAAATTTGGTATGTGTTGAGTGTAACCTCATTGCCCTCTGAGTATTTTAAAAGAATAAAAGAAAGTGTGTTAGATTTTTTATGGGGAATGGGAAGAGTAAAAATTGCTTATAATACACTTATTGGAGGAATTGAAATGGGAGGACTGGGGCTTTTAGATCCCTTTCTAAGGATGAAAACTTTAAGGATCAAAGTAGTGAAAATTTTTGTTGATGTAAAGAGAAAAGCAATGTGGAAAAATGTAATGGATTTCTTTATTAAAAAAATGTGGATATTTTAACATGGAAAATAATGTATTGTGGATGAAAACCAAAAAAGATATGTTGAAAGGGTTACCAAAATGTTGGTTTAAAACCTGGGGAGATTTTTTAGATAATGTATTGATTGTACCAAAAGGAAGAACACAATTACTAGAACTACCATTATTTTTAAATCAGAATATCACAAGGGAGGGTACTAAGATTTATTATAAGAAATGGGGGGATGTGTAGGTATAAGGCAAATAAAAGATGTGTTGTATGAAGTAATAGAAGGATATCTTCAGTTGCAAGCAATTGTTAATACAATATTTGTAAAAGAAGGAAAGGTTGGAAAAGGAACACTGGTTAAACAATATGATGTTTTGAAGAAAGCTATACCAAATGAATAGGTGGAAAGAATTGAAAAGAATGAAGAAGGAGAGGAGGGAGACATGCCTAAATTGTATTTCAAAAAGAAAAATATTTATTGAATGTAAAGTGAAAGAAATTTATTTGGTGTTTAGAGAATTGGCTTTTATCAGACCTGTGGCAAATAATTATTGGAGAGAAAGATATGATGATTTAAGTGAAGGTGAGGAATGTAGGAATTAAATATATGGATCCAATTCTAGAGAATTTTAACTTTTTATTGAAGCACAGTTTTATGTTAACAGAAATGAGGTTACAAAAAATTGGGATAGAAAGCGATGCAAATTGTAAAGTATGTAGAAAATGTGAAGAAGGACTATTGCATCTGTTTTTATATTGTGAAAAATGTAGAGTTTTTATGGGAAAAAAAAATATAGTGAAGTCAATGTTGAAAGACAAATATGATGAAGACATGACAGAAAAGACATGGGGAAAATGTTTTTATTTGATTTTAAAGCCTAAAAAAAACTAAACTTCCCCCCCAATCAGCTTGAGCTGCTGGAAGGAAAAAATAAAACAAAAACAAAAAATTACAAAAATAAAGCTTTTCCCAAAAAATAACAAACACAACATAAAACAAAAAAGGTGGGCCTTTCTCACCAACTGCTCAAACTGCCAGCTCACTTCCTGCTAGGACTCTATCGCCCTCAGGTGGCCAGACTCAGGGTGGTATGGCCGTACAGTAGGTAGACAACCAAAATGGGTAATACCGCCGCCGCAGGGCCGCGGCGTTAACTGCAATTCAGTCGCGTGTTAAAATCATTCGCGAGACTACCGCCAGGTGACGCAAAGGGACGGATTTCGAACTGAATGTAATTGTAAAATGAAAGGAAGACATAAAATAACAATAACATTATAATATACATTATAACATCCTTAACCCTCTATGGTACGGAGTTGCCATATGGCAACAATTAATTTATACTAATTTCCTTGTTATTCTGAAAAAACTACGATATATGACATTATGGGAATTAAAAGGGTAGGCCTTAAGGTAGCCAATGATGTGCTGTTTTTAAGTCACATGACAACTGAATGTCCTCCCAAAACTCCTTTTCACACAGAAGACACCTGTTGAAGTGCTCCAGAAATTGCTCTATTAACCTAATTTCTAAACATCTTTTCTCAAGGGGGATTTTTTTTGCAACATCTTTGGTAAGTAAATTAGATATTTTCATTCATAAATCAATTTTGTCTAACATATTTTTACTGTAAATTAAGAAAATATCAAGGTTGCCATATGGCAACTCTGTACCACTATGGAAAAATAGGTGCGTTGCCATATGGCAACACTGTACCACAGTGGAATTGCAGTAATGTATTTCCCCATTGGGGTTTTTTATAGATAGTAGCATCAATAAAATTATCACAGTTATTTAATGATTTGAAGTGTTTATTGTAGCATAGTTGTATTTATGTATAAATAACAAAATAATGTCTTCTTTTCAGAAAATGAATACAGCTATATTTTATGGGAAGGGCAATAGGAAGAGTGCACAGTTGGCCTGTCATGGAGAATAAAGGGAAGTGCAAATACCCTGGCTGCAGGGGGATCGTCCACATGAAGTGCAGCAAATGTGACTTGCACCTTTGCATCACAGATGAAAGGAACTGCTTTTTGCAGTTTCATGGGATGTCATGAAATGTGACATGAGTTGGATTGAGACAGGTGCACAGTGATGGACTGGGAAAACCCACACTGAGGGGCAGCTGTGGCCTAAAAGTCAGAGTGTTGGACTAGTTACCCGAAGGTCGCCGGTTTGAGTCTCGGTGCTGGCAGGAGTTGTAGGTGGGAGGGAGTGAATGAACAGTGCTCTCTTCCACCCTCAATACCCATGACTGAAGTGCCCTTGAGCAAGGCACTGAACCCCCAGTTGCTCCCCGGGCGCTGGATATATAGCTGCCCACTGCTCCGGGTGTGTGTTCACGGTGTGTTCACTTCTCACTGCTGTGTGTGTGCACTTGGATGGGTAAAATGCAGATGTAATATGTAATAAAAACTTATTTTAAAAAATATTTCATGGTTAGAACATAATGCGTACCATAGAGGGTTAAAAGCCATTAAAAAATAGGATAGTCTTAGGCTACAGTCTACTCATCAAAAATTTAAAGAAAGCCCTTTACACAAAGGCTCTTATGCATGCTATTGTTATTAAACAGTCATTACACACACACACACACACACACACACACACACACACATATATATATATATATATATATACATACATATATACACACACATATATATATATATATATATATACGGATTAAAAGCTAAATGTTTTCATTTCGGTTCATTCTTGGTTAAAAAAAATAATCTTCAGGTTCCATTTGCAGAGGGAAATGAGAACGGTGCAGCATTTACAAATAATTCTTATTCACTCTGTTATTAATCTTGATTTTTTTTTATTTTATTTTTTTTGCGTAGCTACTGAAACACGTGTGAAATCCAAAGCCTATTTTACCTCATCAGTGATGCGTGGGTTGATCCAAAATGAGCGGGTGCCTGTGGTCACCCGCGGTTACGAGTCAATTCAAAAATATTTTTAATGATATTCGGGCCGCGGTCCGTCGGGTCGTTTGAAAATAAAGATGCCAATTAAACCTTTGTAATTTATATAGTACTAGACACAATTTTGAAATACATAGGCTGAATAACTGGCGCGAAGATGACGCATGAGCTCAGTCTAGTGATGGGAAGTTCGGTTCTTTTCCGCGAACCGGTTCTTTCGGACAGTTCGATTCAATAAACCGGTTGAAAAAGCCGGTTCACTGGTTCTTTTACGCTCGACGTAATGACCTCCTTGGTGATGACGTAATGGAATCAAGTCTATCAAACATTCAAATATATAAAGTCAGTAATCATAACTTTAGTCAGTTAAAAACCTATCATGAAAAGTTTACAATTAAGTTTTGCAACAACGCACCTAAATACAGTAACAGCAATAATGTGCATACGAGGATTTAAGTCTTGAAGATATAAAGTAAATAAATTAGGTGTCATCAGCGCAGAAACTAACTATACATAATCCATTGCGATTTATTTGTTATTAAATAAACTTACGTTTCGCCAGATTGCCCTTAATTCAAGCCTTCGGTTTACCTGCGCTCATAACATTAGCACAGAATCAGTTCAGAATCAATCACCAAAAGAACCAGGGCCCGGTTCCCCGATAACGCTCACTCTTAGCGCGGTAAGAAGACTCGAAAGATATATCTTACCAAAGTTGTTTATGTTCCTAAGTGAGTTCCCCGAAGTGTCCCTTAGGAAGCTTCTTATCAAGCTGCCTCTTACGTCCGACGTTACAAAGGCGCTGTCCCAAGTGAAGGTGCTGAATTAGCTGGCATCGATTGCTCAGGAATCGATTTTCCACTTCACGCGAAGGTGCATTACGGCGTTAAGAAAGACAACACGTTCTATGCAAACGAAGCATTCCTCAAATTATTCCAGTAACATTTATTTTAACATAGTTTAAGTTATCCGTAAAATATAGACTATTAATTAAATTATCAAATAGTCAGTAATATGTTCACACTATATGTTGTGACGGGTAGACGAACCGGGTATCCCTCGCTAATCATCCACCCTCCTTATCCCGTTGTGCCACTTGTGCCGCTTCTTGACATGGGTTTAACAACTTCTTAAAATTATGTAATACACTTTTATATTAATGGTAAGGTACTTTACAATCAGAATTCCCCGGATGTAATCCCCGGCATGGCGCAGAAGGGTGTTGGTGACAGTGTGGACGCACCTCCACACCGAGGTCTTGCTTAGGCCGTAGCCCTCTCCCACGACCTCGATGAAGCTCCCTGTAGCAAAAAACCTTAGCGCTGCAAGCAGCAGGACTTCAGAGCTTAAAGCAAAATTCCGCCGCGTTACCCTGGCAAGTGCAGGTCTGAGAAGGTCCAGCAGCTCCATAATGAGTTGTCTTGGGAGGCGATTTTTTTTTAATATAGCCACGTCAGGCAAAATGTCAAAAGGGCTTAAGTTTTGCCGAATAAAAAAACTGACATGGACTAAACGGCTCCTTGGCCGGCGCCGTCTTTGATTCAATACAAGGACAAGTTGGATCACTGCCATAGTTGGTCGCTTACTGGACACCACAATGCTTACCCATTTATAGATCTTAGCCATTTAGAGCCAAATTGTTTGCCAGATTTTAATTATCAAAAGTGATTGCCAATTTAAACAACATTGTCAACATACCATAGTTGGACTTGTACTGCGCTGATTTCTAAAGACTGCTGCACAGTGGCGGCGACTAGCGTCTCGAGCTCAAACAACGCTAAGAGAGAGTTTACGAATCGTCCAGACCAACCTTACGAAAGTGTGACTTACAGAAGATATACTTAGCGTACGAACGTGTCGGGAATCATGATATAACATTAAGAGAGAGGTTAAGGAATAGGCTAAGAACTACTTAGCGATAAGAACGTTTTGGGGGAACCGGGCCCAGTTCGGTTCAGACGCGCTGTGTGTCAGTCTGCTTCACGCTGAATCACACATACGCAGTATCATCAGCTTCTTGGTTCTCAAATCAAACGCGTCCGACAGAAACGGTTCTCGGTTCAGTGTACAGGTGATCCGAAAACCGATGCAAACCGGTTCTTGACACGAGAACCGCTCTAACCGGCACGCTGCAGTTCAGTGTCATCAGCTGTTGCGCTTCTTGTCCGGTGAGTGACTACATTCCGCCCATTTTAAAATAATAAATGCGCGTCCTTGAAAGCGCGCCGTTTTCTAACTTAGCCTATTTACTTTAACTTCTTAAGTAATAATATCAATGATATGATGTTTCAGATGCGAAATTACAAAACATATACATATATTTAATTGTTTTTTCAAAATTATCGCTAGGGACAGTTATGCAGTCGCTGGACATTGGTAGGGACACGTACCTGGCGTCCCGCCCCCCCTAATTCTACGCCCCTGTGCTACGATGAGCATTTACTACTTTTAAAAAATGCGGGTCAGGAAGCGGGTCGGGTACAATATTTTCTTTTTCTTTTTTTTGCGGTCCGAGTTGCAGGCGGGTTAGTTGAAAACGTCAGTCGGGTGCGGGTTGTTTATACATTGACCCGCGCATCACTGTATCTCATGAATAAGAGTTTAGCTTCAAATGGGCAGCATGTTTGGATTTGTCCCGAATGAGAGAGATAAGCCCAACCTTATGTATCGCTTTAAATTATTTTTAATTATTATTTTTGTTTTGTTTATAAGCCTATATTATTATATACTGCAATTATATTTATCCATTAGAATTATATATTTGTAATTCTTGTTCTGTTCTGATAAATGTATTAAATTTAAAGGATTTGTTGTAAAGTGAAGGGAACTAAAAATATCCTGTTGGTACATTAGCCTATAGCATTATTATGCCCGTCGTTATTATTTCTGAATGTAATAAAATGCAACTCTCATAAATTTAATTTATTTTTTAGCGTGTTTAAAAAAAACTGCAGCAAACGAAAATAGGCAATTAATCGGTTAAAATGTGTTATTGTGGGTTAACAAATTTACATTATATACTTAGGAACAGAGTATGGGCCTAATCTAGGCTATGTTGTTAACTATTTACAAGTTTTGTGTATGTTTTTATCCAGCTTTATTTTTCCATTGCATCCGAAAATGACTTGTGCATGCGCATTCACGCACTCAAGCTGCCTCCCACGATGCTCAGCTGTGGACGATTTCAGAATGTTTGATATAAAGGTTGCTGTCACATATTATATACAGGAATTGTTCATTAAAAAAAAGTCAAAATATATTGTTAGTTTTATGCTAACATGCACTCAAGGTCTTCAGATACTATATAAGATACAAGTCCATTTAGACTATTTAACATGCACTGTGACATTTTACCGTTTCAACTTATAAACTCCTTAAGATTTTAAAGTCAGTTTAATAGTATTGAAATTCAAGTTGAATATGGTATTTAAAAAAAAAAAAAGGTTTTAATTGCTTAAATTATTTCTATGAATTAATTTTTCATCATATCATTTTTTTACGAGCTGTATCCATTTTGGAAACCAAGCACACACTTTTTTCTTTTTTAAATCTATTAATCGCTCGCATAGCTCTAACAAGGTGTTTTTTTTTTTTTGAGGAGTGTGACACTGTCAGGGGAGTCACATCATCATTAGAGTTGCAAATTAACTTCAGAAATGGAAAATAAGGGCTAATAAAGGTTCTTTCTTTTATTCTTTATTTATAATTTTTATTCTTGAAGAAAATAAGTATTTACTCTTTAAGAAAATAAGGAACGATCCAAATATTTGTAATGTACAATAATATAGGCCTATGTCTGTCCACTGGATTTTAAAGCATAACAACTGAAGGTCTATGAAACATTTCTATGATGCATTTTTTTTAAACAATGGCACTTAAAGTTTTCAACTAAATATTATTATTTCAACCATATAGCCTGTGAATAAATAAAATGCATACTTTTCAAATTGCTTTTTACACGCAATTATCCTAAATAAAACCAAACAAGATTTGTAATGAAGATAAAATATGTAGACAAATAAGAATAAATGCTACACCTGCACTCAGCATCCGAGCAAATCTTGCACCGATATTTTTAGGGAATATTATACAAACCTGCATTTAAATGCGCCTACTATTTATTTATTTATTATTATTATTATTATTATGTTATTTTTTTTCTTAAATTACATGAAAGCAAGTAAAGAAGACTGAAGTTGTCAATTAATGAAGCTCTTTTTTACATCATGTGTATTTCGTTGATTATAATGAGAGAACTTGAGTTTAATCATGAGGACATTTTATTAATCAGTCCATTCTTTAGAGTTTCAATGATTTAGTTAAATCGTGCAGGTTTAATTTATTCGTTTCTTCTTTTAATAAGGCCTAAATAATCGGAGCGAAATTACTCAGTGCCTCACGTTTTACTAAAATAAAGAAAATAATTTATAAAACACGCAAGCCTAGCTCACTAAAATAGACCACTTTTAATGCTCCGATGCAAAGTAAACCACAATTTCTTTTGAATAATAGAACACATAATTCATATTATATAAATAATACTGCACACTATTTAAATGTGTCAAATCTAAAATATGGTGTATAGAGAAAATATAGCCTAAGCACAGGCTCATAGGCTTGACATTTATCCTGCTTGAATTCGTTCTAAGAAACACACATATCTTCATAAGGACTAAACTTTCATCTGTGAATATTAAATATTTTTTCTTTCATTTTCCCCGACTGCAGTCAAATATAACACTTCGGTGAGGCAAAGCTGACGGCTATTTGCAAAAATGTGCTTTGATGCGCTTGTTTGAAAACTTGTGATTAAAGCGCCACTCAGCGGTCAAAAGCTGCAAATGCACTTTGCAGACGCGGCGGCAGAACCAACGTTTTGGATGGCCACCTACTGTAGGTATAAGGCAAATAAAAGAGGGAATACCAGGGGCTGTAAGCGTTAGTTTTTTGTCAATACTGATCTAATACACTGCGAATTAGGGTGGCTGATCTTTAATTTTAAAAATGGACAGATTAACAGCAACAACCACAGTAATGGCACGAGAAACACAGAGTGGAAATTAAATCGAACTTCAACAAAGACACAGAGATGGACACGAAAAGGAGACTAAGAAAGAAACCTGGAAAAGAGTTTACAGAAAGGAAGCAACCGTAACAGTGGACTTAATGCAATGGTTCTCAACCCATGGCCTGCGGGCCACATGCGGCCTGTCACAAATTCAAAAGCGGCCCCAGAGCTGAACACAATTTAAAAAAACAACTTTCAGTTTTACAATTCATTTTAGTTTTAACATTAATTAAAAAATGTACTAAAGAAGTATAAGCTATAGCCTAATGTTTTTATGTAAAATTATTTTGTTTTTCATATATTATGAGCAGACCTACTCACATAACATTACGCATTTAACGAACACACACAAGCGCACACTTTGGCAGAATTCAATTCAAATAGTCATCAACAGTCATTAGTTCGGTAAAATTGAGCATCAGAATGGACAAATTTGTTTTTAAGGGAGAAAAAAGAAGTGTGGAAAATGCCAGCGAATGAACACAAACAAGAATAGTCGCAGTATTAGTAGTGAAGGAGAGTGCTGGATTTTCGGTTTGCCCCG
Source organism: Cyprinus carpio (assembly GCF_018340385.1). NCBI lineage: Eukaryota > Metazoa > Chordata > Actinopteri > Cypriniformes > Cyprinidae > Cyprinus > Cyprinus carpio. The sequence continues at coordinate 36,054,013 of NC_056574.1, forward strand.
CAACTCACTTGAAGAAGTTCAGACAAATAGAAACACCCTTACTATGCAGCAATCAACCTTAATTGAAGAAATGCGGCAAAACATCTCTGGAGAGAACCTCATATTATTAAATTCAAAAGTGCTTTCCATATTTGGATCAACATAGGCTACATTTGTGAATGCACGTCTTACAGACTGCATCTTACAATCTCAACTTCATTGTGCCGTTACTCTTTTCGAGCCGAATTTCACAAAATTGGTCAGTTCCCGACAGCATCAGGTGTTTTATTTATGGGGAGCAGAATTATTTATTAATTTCAATTAATGTAATCAATTAGATATCACAATATTTAGGCTATAATATTATAAATCAAGTTGGTTTGTATTGGTGACGTAATATGTAAATGATATGCGTGCGGCCCGCGAGACTTGCGGCCTGGTGGAAAAAAAGGTTGAGAACCACTGACTTAATGGATTTTGATGATGTGAGAGCAGTGGATATAATAAAGTCAGTGACAGAAAAAGTTGGAGGAGGGAAAATCTTGGCGGTTCAACCGAAACAAGATGTTATGAGGTGACTTTGGAGATGGAGGACATCGAGAAGCTGATGAACGGAGTAATTATCAAAGGAAAAACCTGTGAGGTAACAAGACTTCACAACAGAGATTTCAATGTTTCCTTTATGCATCTGCCTGTTTACATGGACGACGAGGACATTTTAAAGTAATTGGAGGGATGGGAAGTTCTCCCCATCTCTAAAATAAAGAGAAGGTTTTATCCGGGCACAAAGATTGAAGACGGAACAAGATTTGTAAAAACAAGATTCCCCAGAGAAGTGATCTCACTCCCGTATAGCACTAAGTTCGGCACAGCAGAAGGACCACAGCACACCTCGGGTTATGCATAGCCAGCAGGTAAATACCTGCAGGTTGTGCATGAGGCCAGAGCATATGGTGAAAGACTGTCCGGAGTTTAGATGCTACAAATTTCGATGAGAGGGGACACTTTGCGAGGGACTGCAGGGCGGTAAAATGCCCGGATTGGGAGGAGGTGCTAAGCAAGTGTGAATGCTGGATGGAAAATGAGGAAGAAGATGAAGAAGGTGTGAGCGGGCAGATGCATGAAGGAGACAGTGAAAAGGAGCAAGAGGAAGGAACAACGACAACACAGGTTAATGAAACCAAAGAAAATAAGGGCAAAGGAAAACAGAGAGAAGAAAGTAACATACAGGAAGAACAATCACAACAAGGGGGAGAAGTGGAGATGCAAATAGACATTCTACAGGCCGTTGAAAACAAAATAGAACATGGACAAAATAGAACATCAAAGGATCGTGAAAGAAGAACAGACTGTTGAAATGGGCAGTGAAGAGGAAAAGGAGGACAAAGCTGGGAAGCAAATGAAAAGAAGAAGTTCGATCAAGGTAAAACCAAGTTTGGGTTGGGCAAGGAAAAATGTTGTTAAAGAGGACTCGTTGAAAAATGTTTTCTGTCTTATGCTTATAAAGTTAGTAACATTTAATGCAAGAGGACTTCAAGATGTTAGAAAGTTTGATAAAGTAAAAGAAATGTGTAAAAAAAGAAGACGTAATAATGCGTAATAATGAGGTGTGGCAATTTTAATAAGAGAAAGCTGGTGTAAATTGTAAAGAAATATACAAAGATGAAATAGGGAAATGTTTGATAGTGGAAATGAGTTACGGAGAGAAGAACATTATACTGGTCAACGTACATGCACCAACGAAAAAAGAAGAGATAATTTTTTAACACTATCAAGACAATTGTGAGGAATTATAAATATATAATTATGATGGGGGATTGTGAAGCCCCTTCATGCACAGTTTTTAGCAGACAAGATATAGCGGATGGTATGGGTTTCAAAAGTGATACAGGAAGGAAAGAGTTCAGATCACTGATGGAAGAAAACTATAGCTGTGTCCCAAAGTTGAGTGTGCACACTTCGAAGGCCACAGACTTCGAAGACCAGGCCTCCGAAGTGCACGAAGGGTCCTCCGAAGTGCGTGAGATGCTCCGCCTTCACAGGATTTCCTAATTCCGTCACCAGGTGTTTCCGATTAGCGCTCTGTCGCATAGCAACGGTGCGAGAAGAGCGCTGACGAGAGGACAGTCCTGCCAGGATAAGTGGAGCCAGAACTGCTCATTTTTGTTTTTATGATTTACTCATAATGGAGGAGACGGGATGAACCTCAGGCTTAGCCAAGACCGAGGCCATGGAGGAAAACTACACTGGTTTGCTGCGTCCTTTGTCGGATTACAACTTTAAATGCAGGAACTGGCTTGGAGCTTACTTGAATAATGTAATGATACATACGAAAAACAACAAAATACACACATAGCAGTTCAAATGCTGACTGATATCTTACAAAGGTGCAATTTTATGTAGTTTATTGTCTTGACCATATGTAGACAGGTTTGCAACCCGTATTTTTTTAGGCAGTTAACCATAAAAATAAAACTTTATTTAAAAAATAGAGCATAGTACAGCTTAATGTCCAGCAGCTTTAAATTTAATAACCTTGAACATATTTAGAAGTAAACTGCAACATACACAGAAGTGCAGCAGTATTATTAATGTAAAACCATCCGACAAATTTTTTTTTTTTCAAGACAATACTGCACATACCTTTATTCTCAATACCTTAAGTATATTAGAGTATGCAAGATAATACTTTTACTTAAAGGATAGTTCAGCCAAAAATGAAAATTGTGTAATCATTTACTCACCCTTCAGTTGCTCCAGGTTTTGTAATTTATATTTTTGGGTTTAAAAGGTTTTAAATATGAGTAGTGGTTTTTCCCCCAATATGGTATTGGTAGTTACTAAAAGTAGTTTACTAAAGTATGTCAATATTTCTTGTACTAATTACGTTGTCATAGCTCTAAACAATTTCTCTTTTCCTTCTTTCCCTAAATCAGAGCAGACCCCTGTACTGCAGGACATAGCTGAATGTGCCAGCGCTGGACAGGTGTTTAATGGTTTTGTTCTGAGCAGGGAGACCCTGACTGTGCTGCTGGATCTACTGAGAAGTGAACGGCAACAGTGATGGTGTGCCACGATCCAGACCCTGGTGTTTCTCTTCTGTCTGCCAACTGTACATCATACAGATGGTCTCCAGAGTGTTTGACATGTGCCTCGTTCCACTGTCACCGCATTATCCTCCGAGTCTCTGAGGAGGTGCTGGCCATTCACCAAGAGACTGACCTCCTGAAGACCCCAGAACACATGGAGGCAGGGCCGGGCTCAAACTGATGGTGTTTTCTGATGTTAAACCTGAGCTATGTTGTAAATAGTTGTAAAAAGTACTTTCTATTATGTATAGAACAATTTGTTTTAATGTGTAAAAAAGTATTTACAGGACAAACAAATAAACATATAAAAGAATGTTTTGTGAAAAAAATTATAAGCTACATTAAAAAAAATTAACAATGTACATTAGCACTTTTATTTTATTTACACATGTGAATATGCAAAACAAAAAATACAAAATGTACAAAAAGTACTCAGGCTTATTTACAAATAAATTACACACAAAAAAAATGAATAATGTACAGTAGGTGGACATCCAAAAACGTCACTTCTACCGCCGCTCGTACCGCCACCGCGGCGTCTGCAAAGTGCATTTGCAGCTTTTGACCGCTGAGTGGCGCTTTAATCACAAGTTTTCAAACAAGCGCATCAAAGCACATTTTCGCAAATAGACGTCAGTTTTGCCTCACCGAAGTGTTATATTTGACGGCTGCAGTCAGGGAAAATGAAAGAAAAACACTATAGTTAAAATATTTAATATTCACAGATGAAAATTTGGTAATTATGAAGTTATGTGCATTTCTTAGAACGAATTCAAATGGATAAATGTCAAGCCTGTGCCTGAGCCTGTGCTTATATTTTCTCTAAGCTACACAGTATTACACCATATTTTAGATTTGACACATTTAATAGGTGTGCAGTATTATTTATATAATATGAATTATGTGTTATATTATTCAAAAGAAATTGTGGTTTGCTTTGCATCAGAGCATTAAAAGTGGTAGCCTATTTTAGTGAGCTAGGCTACATGGATTTATATGCAAAATGTCAAATATTCTCATATATTAGGCCTATATTTTAATTTATATTTTAAAATTCTTTTAATAAAACAACATGCATTTTTTGTTATTCGTTAACTGTCCTTTATTTTGACAGACAACTTCTTGGGAAAAATATATTTGTCTGTAAGAAATTGTTGCGTGTTTTATAAATTATTTTCTTTATTTTAGTAAAACGTGAGGCACTGTATAATTTCGTTCCCATTATTTAGGCCTAATTAAAACAAGAAACGAATAAATTAAACCTGCACGATTTAGCTAAATCATTGAAATTCTAAAGAATGGATGGATTAATAAAACGTCCTCACGATTAAACTCAAGTTCTCTCATTATAATCACCAAAGTTCAAATGATGTAAAAAAAAACTTCATTAATAGACAACTTCAGTGATTTTAAAGGGAGCCGCCGTTACTTGCTTACATAGAATTTAAGTTAAAAAAATAAAATAAAATTGCAGCCGCATTTAAATGCAGGTGTGTAAAATGTCTGCGTGCAAGATTTGCGCGGCGCGAGTGATGCTGAGTGCATGCGCAGCATTTATTCTTATTTGTTTTATCTTCATTAAAAATCTTGTTTGGTTTTATTTTGGATAATTGCATGTAAAAAAATAATTTACGTTGTAATGCATATGCAAAATGTGAATAATTATTCATATTTAAGTGTTTGTGCGAAAATTATTAATGCGCATGCAGGACAGGGAGGCGCCCTCTAGATCACTTGAATTTTTTCCTGATAATGAATTAACTTAAAATTGTGGTGTCTCACATACATGAGAAATATATCTACAGAAAGCTTGAAATGTCTTTTAAACGAATCAATTCAGAACGAAAGCATTATGTAATCAGTGAGGGTTGTATTTCTCTTTAAATCCGCATTCATGTGGAGAGAGTCAGCACTGTGAATTTCATCTTGCAGCCGACAAGAAAACATTTGTTTATTAATAAATAATTAAAATGTCTCCTTTTTTACAATTATTGGGCTACTTCTGCCTGTGCTTTGGGGCAAACTTAATGCATGTGCTTGAGCGCGAAATATATTAAGGCTCATTATGGATTATAGATGTAAATGTAATATAATCCTGCGATTAGTTGAATAATGACAAATGAACGACTAGTAACTAGAAAAATCTTACATGGGAGGCAGACCTATTAAACACCCTCTAGACATCTCTGTTAAAGTTTTTAAAGCATTTTATATGCGTTTGCATAAATTCTTCTTTCAGAACGGACTGTAATGGAGAGATACCTTAACACTGATTTTTCCTCTGAAACACAGAAAAAACGAAAATTGAAATAAAAACTGATATTTTTTTTTTTGAGAATGGCCAACCCTTCTCTGCAGATATCGTTGCTTCTGGATATATAAAAAAAAAAAATAAACAAAAAAAAAAAAAAAAAAAATTAATAATAATAATAATGTCTCCAAAAACTCCAAAATGTTTTTTGACATGTCTGTAACGCATTTGTATTCCCAAATCTAAAAAAGCCTATAAAACATCATAGACGGATCATACTGATGTCTGAACTGGTCTGGATGTCGTTTGCAAATTTATTTATTTATTTTTTTGAGTTAAGGCAACTTCCATTGAAGCTATAATAACTAATAAACTATATTGCGCTATACATTAGTCAACATCTGAAGTTTATCAAAACCTTTCTTCAAAGTTGCCCTGAAACCAAAATGACGAGTCCTATCTAAATCTGTTCTGCAAGTTTGATACCCTCATAAGACACTGTCCATATGAAAGAACAAGAGATTCACACATTTATATCAACCCCCACAAGCAGGGCCGTTTCTAGTGGGGTGAAAGGTGGTGACGATTATAGGGGCCCACGGCTGATAGGGGGGCCCCAGGCGATCTCAACCGTCTGGACGCTCAGGAAAGTTGACTGGCCACTGCTGCGCATCGTCACGAAAGCTTATCATTTTCATGTGTTTTAAAACCTTTTAAACATTCAAAAGAGTTTAAACCATCCAAACACAAGACGCGGAAAAGCTGAAGTGAGTAGCTGGTTTCTCGCGCGCTGTGTTTGGTGCGCACACGGAGAGCCGCGTCTCACAGACAGCAACATTGAACCGAGCTCTCCATTGTGAAGTTCTCCTCGAACTTCCTCCTGCACCTGAACGAACAAATACAAATCACAGTTTAAACAAACAGAAAAGGATGTGAAAGCGCCCAATTCAGCACCCGCGGTGTTCTGGTGTTCAGGGCTCACGCAGAGAGAGGCTTCTCAAAACGCTTGAACACCGAATTTGCCTCTTTTTGCTCTTGTACTGACAAATACATACAGCATATGTCAAAATATCCATCTTAGAAAGTATGTTCGAAAAAACTGTTGGTTATGTCTTAAGTGAAAGTAAACAATGGAGAAAAAAATCGGATGTGTATTATGTTGGATGCATTCATCGTCTCTTAAAGTGACCGCGCCTAATTTAGCTACTGCTGTAATGTTAAGAAAATGAAAGAAAGAAAATTACTCACTGCTCTCGACAGAATTACTTTGTAGTTTTAACAAGAATTAATGCACAGTCAAACCAACAATTATTCAGACACCAGATATAATTTTTTTTTTTTTTTTTTTTACTAGTAGGTGCAGGACACTATAATTTATGAAAGTGAGTACAGCAAAATAAAGCGAACTGTGACATATACCCAAAAATTCTTCATAGAGTGAACTAGTGAAACTGATTAAAAAAAATATTCAGACACTTTGACCTGACCATGTTTTTTCCTGAATTGCTAATGCTACCTTTTCACACCACAGACTGAACAAAATTAAGCATTGCTTGGTAATTAGTCAACAAAGTATTGATAGATGTGTAAATATTTTCATACTAACAACTGTCTGAAGTTTTGGTTGATTGTAGTCCATTACATACATTTCTATCAAAGTTATCTAACATTGTCAAGATAAATTTGTTCTTAGACAGTTTAACTTTGAGTTCTTGTCATATTTTATTACCATATTCTAAACTATAGCAAATAAACTGTGATAATGTGAGAAATGTTGTAAGTGTCTGAATAAATTTTGGTTTGATTGTATATTTATTTTTTTACAGTGAAGACTTAAGCAGTGCTACTTTACATTTAATTATTCGGTTTCTGTACCTGGACACAAACTTGAATAAACTGAAACATTGTGTAAATAGCACAAATAAATAAATAGAACAAACATACAAATTAAACAATTTCAAACAGGGCCCACTGGTACAACCTGCACCGGGGCCCCACAAACCCCAGCTACGGCCCTGCCCACAAGCTATACAGAACTACCCCCCAGCCCCCTCCAGCTGAACTGAATTCGGTCTGTTTGTTGGCTGTGAGGAACGCTGTGTTGTCATGTTACTGGGTTGAAACATGCCTGCACTCACAGCAGCCCTACTCTTTTTATTCATTATTTTCCCGCAGCTCATATTATTGTTTTCACAAGACCATAATAATAACAAATTATCAGTTGATAATTAATCATTATTTTACGAAAATCATTGTTATTTGTGAACGTAGCGTTTGCGGAAGGCTTTAAGACCAAGCGGAGTCCCCCATCAGCTGCTCCCGCTTCACAGCGCGCGTGACTCGCGCTAACTGCACCCAGCTTCAGAGTCCGCAAGTTTTGATTTAACTAAATCAATTTGAGCGAATACAACTTACTGATCATGAGCCCAACATTTAGCAAGGCAGGAAAACATTCAGTCTACCTGGAGGAAGATGTATTTCATTGTAAGTTAATGCTGTTAAATAGAGAGTTAGAGAGAGAGAGAGAGAGAGAGAAAGAAAGAAATAATAATAAAAAAAAAAAACGTGTTGGCTATTCCTAAATTGGAGCTCATTATTGAAGTACAAATCCAAACACCAGAAGCAAACTCTCAGTGTTCTTTCATTGAAAGGTATGCATTTTCTTTATTCACAGGCTATATGGTTGAAATAATATTTTAGTTCAAAACTTTAAGTGCCATTGTTTAAAAAAAATGCTTTATTGGCTAACGTTTCATAGACCTTCAGTTGTTATGCTTTAAAATCCCATAACATTTGTAATTTCACAGTATTTTCACCTCCTAAATCACTAACCTTTAAAGTCACAATTCTATAATGGTAAAATTTACTCAGGCCGATGGCACTTTTAATTACATTATGGTTTTTTTATTTATTTATTTATTTTTTTAGAATAATTGTAGCTTACATAAATAGGTGAGGCAAAACAAATATGAATAATATTTGGATCGTCACTTATTTTTTCCCTTATTTTCTTAAAGAATAATAACTTATTTTCTACAAGAATAAACATGATAACATATTATTAATTCATAGAAATAATTTAAGCATTTAAAACCTTTTTTTTAAAAACTTGAACTTCAATACTATTAAACTGACTTTAAAATCTCAAGGAGTTTATAAGTTAAAAAGGGTAAAATGTCACAGTGCATGTTAAATAGCCTAAATGAACTTGTGTTAACCATATAATTAGAACTAACAATATAATTCGATTTTTTTTAAAATGAACAATTCCTGTATAAAATGGGACATCAACCTTTATATCAAACATTTTTAAATCGTCCACAGCTGAGCAACGCGCGAGGCAGGTTGAGGGTGCGAAGTGAATGTGCTGCACAAAGTCATTTTCAGATGCAATGAAAATAAAAAAAAATAAAAAACCCTGGATAGCCTAGATTAGGCCCAGACTCTGTTCCTAAGTATATAATAATTATAATTACCCCACAGTAACAAATTTTAACCGATTAATCACCTATTTTCGTTTGCTGCATGTTATTTTATTTATTTATTTTTTTTTATTTTTTTAAAACACGCTAAAAAATAAATTAAGTTTGTGAGAGGAAAAAAAATATAAGTCATGTATAAGTTGCATTTTATTACATTCAGAAATAATAACGGCTGGCCTAATAATGTTATAATGTGCCAACAGGATATTTTTAGTTCTCTTCACTTTACAACAAATCCTTTAAATTTAACAAATTTATCAGAACAGAACAATAATTACAAATATATAATTCTAATGGATAAATAAAATTGCAGTATATAATAATATAGGCTTAGCTATAAACAAACAAACAAAAAAAAAAAATGAATAATAATATAAAGCGAACCATAAGGTAAGGTTGGGCTCTCATTCGGGAGAAATCCAAACGTTTCCATATTCGTGATGTTGCCTATTTCAAACTTAACAATTATTCATTAGGAAAAATAGGCTTTGTAGTTCACGCGTGTTTCAGTATCAACGGAAAAAAAAATAAAAAAATCATAATTAACAAAAATATGCCAAAGTGGACCGCTGCTCGCGCCGAATGGCACGGTGAACGGCTACTGTTTCCAATGAATGTGCGCGAGGCACCAACGCGATCAAACAGCTGAAACAGAAAATACAAAATTTTTGGTCACACAGTAAAGGCATAATTCAAAAATGCAAAGTGTTAGCAGTTTGAAAAATCAAGAATAATAACAGAATTAATCATAATTATTGCTAAATGCTGGACCGTTCTCATTTCTATCTGCAAATGGAACCTGAAGGATTTTTTTTAAAGCAAGAATGAACCGAAATGAAAACATTTAGCTTTTTATCCGTATATATAGGCCTTATATTTAATGACTGTTTAATAACAATAGCAAACATAAGATCCTTTGTGTAAAGGTCTTTCTTTTAATTTTTGACGAGTAGACTGTAGCCTAAGACTATCCTACATTTTGAAATTAACTCACTGTATATTTTTTAATGTTTTTTTAAAGATGGTACAATGTTATATCATAATGTTATTGTTGTTTTACCTCCTCCTTTTATCTCATTTTACAATTACATTCAGTTCGCAATCCGTCCCTTTGCGCCACCTGGCGGTAGTTTCGCGAATGAATTTAACAAGCGACTGACTTGCAGTAAACGCCGCGGCCCTGCGGCGGCGGTAGTACCCATTTTGGTTGTCTACCATCTGTATACAATTTATGCATTTCATTTTTAACTTGCATCACAAAAATAAACTACAGAAATTAGGTTGTTTCATTGACAATATGACATTTAAAAAATATATTGGAGGACTTCCGGTTTGGAGATGTAGAGAACAGACGCGTGGGAGCATACCTCCGTATAATTTCGGGAAATTGTGTTAATTACGTCTTTATTTCGAGTATATTTTCGATGTAACTACTTGTTTTAATTAACGTCGCGCTGAACCAGCGCAAGAATGAGCAAACAAACTCGGAAAAGTCAGGCACAACAACAAACTCTCCCCTTCTCTGGTCGGGAAGCTAGCAACATGGCGTCGGGTCCTTCCCCTCTTACTTTTGAAACCCTCATCACTGAACTGGAAAAATCAAGGAAAAGCACCACCGCGGAGCTCACCGCCTCTATGACCGCGGCCCTTGCCCCGATTAATTCGGCTCTTGAGTCTGTCGCCGCTACCGTGGGCTAAACATACTTCTACAATTTCGGAGATGGAAACAACTCTCTCGACCCACTCGGATAACATCACCAGCCTGGAGCAAGACGTAGTGGAACTACGCTCCAAGTTAACCTCGTTGACGGAAGAGCATGGAGCTCTCCAGGCTACCGTGGAGGACTTGGTGTCTCGATCAAAGCGACAGAACTTAAGGGTGATTGGGCTTCCTGAAGACGTCGAAGGTAATAACCCAAGACAATTCATGGCAGATTTATTCAAGGAAGTGGCTGCAGAGGCTCTATCGAATTCTACACCTGAACTAGACCGTGCCCATCGCAGTCTCGGACCCAAACCTCATCAAGGCTCCCGCCCTGTGATAGTGCGCTTTCACCGCTACATCGACAAAGAGAGAGTCTTATTGTGGGCAAAAAAACACAGCAACATGACGTATCGGGGCCATAACATCAAGTTTTACGAGGACTTCAGCGCTGCAGTGGCGAAGAGGCGAGCTGCCTTCAACCATGTGAAATCCTTGCTTTTTAAGAAAGGGATACGGTTCGGCATGATCTACCCTGCCCGGTTGCGTGTCACTTTCAACGGTGTGACCCACACCTTTGACTCCCCAGAGCAGGCGGAGTTGTTTTACGAGGAAAACGCATATGCGACTCATGAGTGAGGGAGCAAGTGGAACGAGCACCGACATAGGTGAACTTACGATTTTCTTTGTTTTTTTTTTTTTTTTTTTTTAATTTTTTTATTTTATTTTTTTTATTGGGGGGACCATCATTCTAAATTTATTTTTTTCTATTCTGTTGCTGGACTCTTTCGAGGTAAGGCGCGACGACACTGTTGAAATGGACCACAGACTGAACAGTACCACATATCACTCCATCTCATCTCCAGTTAAATGTGGACAGTGCTGAAGATGTTTTTTTTATTTATTTATTTTTTATTATTATTTTTATTATTATTTTTCCACTTACTTATTTTAGAAAAGGAATATTTAAAAAAACAATTTCTATCTTTGCCTGCACTTTTTAGCTAGGAGATTGCATGGTCAGCTTGGTACAAACACTGGTCCAGTGTCACTCCAGATTGTTTTCATAAATAACTGTTTACAAGGTTTTTTTTTATTTTTTTTTTATGGTGTATATTCTGGTTCATCAGGAGGTTGGACCTACTGCATGGTAAACCGGTTGTGTGTATTCCAGTCCTGCAGGTTGTCTTGTTCTGTTATGACGAGCTTAGGAAGTAACTTCTTGGATGGTTTATGGTCTAAACAACGGCCATTGTGTTTTTGGAGGAATGTATTTTTTTTTCTTTATCTACTGGGTGTCACGGTGTCTGTTCTGTGTCTCCCTGGGTGGCCACTAGAGGTCTCACTTCCCCTTATCGTCACCCCACTTTAGAACTGCATTTCCCATAGTCTTGTCTGTTTCTTCACTGCTCATTGCACTCAGCTGTCCGTGGTTATCAATCATTGCACTCAGCCAATTCCCCGTTAGCATTGTCATTTCCCTGTGTATAAATACCCCGGTTGTTCTGTCATTGTCACGGAGTCCTTGTTGAATGTCACCCTGGTTTGTCGTGGTTCTCGGATGTTGGTTATGTTTCTTGTTTCTGGACTGCTTACCTGGATTGTGACCTTTGCCTGGCTGACCATGAGATTTGGATTATCCTAATAAAACATACTGCAATTGGATCTACCTGTTTGTGTGCGTGTCGTGACAGAAGGACTCCGTCATGCCTAGATCCAGCGGTGTGGGATTTCGAATCAGTTCCCCAGCCACCATGGAGGAACGGAGGGGGAGATTCCGGAACTTAACCACCCTTCGTCAAAGGGGGAGTGAGGTGGGTGGCCTGGCGCAATTGTTTTGGACCATGGCGGTCGGGATGGGTTATAATGATGCAGCACTGAAGGACTTTTTTAACAACTGTCTGGATGACCCTTTACCTCAATGGGAGATGAAGGGGCTGGAGATCCTAGACTTTTGGGGGTTTACCCATTACCTGTGCCATCGTGCTCAATGGGATACTTCGACCACACCTGTGTCTCCAGAGAAGAGGGCCGCCAACCCAGCGCCACAGCACAAGATGGCCGCCAACCCAGCGCCACAGCACAAGATGGCCGCCAGCCCGGCGCCACAGCACAAGATGGCCGCCAGTTCAGCACCACAGCACAAGATGGCCACCAGCCCAGCGCCACAGCACAAGATGGCCGCCAGCCCAGCACCACAGCACGAGATGACCACCAGCCCAGCACCACTGCACAGGAGGGTCGAATCTACACCTGTGTTGGCAGACAAGATGGTTGACTCAACGCCTGAGTCTTCCGTCAAGGAGCCACCGGCACGTCATCATAGAGGCCGCAGGAGGAGGAGACAGGTGGCAGCCGTTCCTCAAAGCCCGGAGGACGTTCCCGAGCAGGCCGCTGCCGTCCAGGAGGACGTTCCCGAGCAGGCCGCTGCCGTCCAGGAGGACGTTCCCGAGCAGGCCGCTGCCGTCCAGGAGGACGTTCCCGAGCAGGCCGCTGCCGTCCAGGAGGACGTTCCCGAGCAGGCCGCTGCCGTCCAGGTGGAGGTGTCCAAGGTTCCCGAGGCGGTGCCCGATGCCGAGGCCATTCCCGAGGCGGTGCCCGATGCCGAGCCCGAGGCGGTTCCTGAGGCAATGCCCGAGGCCGAGAAGGTGGCCGAGACAGAAGCGGTTCCCGATGCAATGTCCGATGCCGAGGCGGTGCCCGATGCCGAGGCGGTGCCCGATGCCGAGGCGGTTCCCGAGGCGGTGCCCGATGCCGAGGCGGTGCCCGATGCCGAGGCGGTGCCTGATGCCGAGGCGGTGCCCGATGCGGTGGCCGAGGCGGTTCCCCGATGCAATGTCCGATGCCGAGGCGGTGCCCGATGCCGAGGCGGTGCCCGAGGCGGTTCCCGATGCAATGTCCGATGCCGAGGCGGTCCCCGATGCCGAGGCGGTCCCCGATGCTATGTCCGATGCCGAGGCGGTGCCCGATGCCGAGGCGGTGCGCGATGCGGTGGCCGAGGCGGTTCCCGATGCAATGTCCGATGCCGAGGCGGTGCCCGATGCCGAGGCCGTTCCCGATGCCGAGGCGGTGCCCGAGGCGGTTCCCGATGCAATGTCCGATGCCGAGGCGGTGCCCGATGCCGAGGCCGTTCCCGATGCCGAGGCGGTGCCCGAGGCGGTTCCCGATGCAATGTCCGATGCCGAGGCGGTCCCCGATGCCGAGGTGGTGCCCGATGCCGAGGTGGTGCCCGATGCCGAGGCGGTGCCCGAGGCGGTCCCCGATGCCGAGGCGGTGCCCGAGGCGGTTCCCGATGCAATGTCCGATGCCGAGGCGGTGCCCGACGCCGAGGCGGTGCCCGATGCCGAGGCGGTGCCCCGCATCGGCCGAGCGGTTCCCGATGCAATGTCCGATGCCGAGGCGGTGCCAGTTGCCGAGGCGGTGCCCGATGCAATGTCCGATGCCGAGGCGGTGCCCGATGCCGAGGCGGTGCCCGATGCCGAGGCGGTGCCCGATGCCGAGGCGGTGCCCGAGGCGGTTCCCGATGCAATGTCCGATGCCGAGGCGGTGCCCGAGGCCGTGCCCGATGCCGAGGCGGTCCCCGATGCGGTGCCCGATGCCGAGGCGGTGCCCGATGCCGAGGCGGTGCCCGATGCCGAGGCGGTGCCCGATGCCGAGGCGGTGCCCGATGCGGTGGCCGAGGCGGTTCCCGATGCAATGTCCGATGCCGAGGCGGTGCCCGATGCCGAGGCGGTGCCCGATGCCGAGGCGGTCCCCGATGCTATGCCCGATGCCGAGGCGGTGCCCGATGCGGTGGCCGAGGCGGTTCCCGATGCAATGTCCGATGCCGAGGCGGTGCCCGATGCCGAGGCGGTGCCCGAGGCGGTGCCCGATGCCGAGGCCGTGCCAGATGCCGAGGCGGTGCCCGAGGCAGTTCCCGATGCAATGTCCGATGCCGAAGCGGTGCCCGAGGCTGTCCCCGATGCCGAGGCGGTGCCCGAGGCGGTTCCCGATGCAATGTCCGATGCCGAGGCGGTGCCCGATGCCGAGGCGTGCCCCCGCATCGGCCGAGTGGTTCCCGATGCAATGTCCGATGCCGAGGCGGTTCCCGATGCAATGTCCGATGCCGAGGCGGTGCCCGATGCCGAGGCGGTGCCCCCGCATCGGCCGAGTGGTTCCCGATGCAATGTCCGATGCCGAGGCGGTGCCCGTTGCCGAGGCGGTGCCCGATGCCGAGGCGGTGCACGAGGCGGTTCCCGATGCAATGTCCGATGCCGAGGCGGTGCCCGAGGCGGTTCCCGATGCAATGTCCGATGCCGAGGCGGTGCCCGAGGCCGAGGCGGTGCCCGAGGCGGTCCCCGATGCCGAGGCGGTTCCCGATGCGGTGCCCGATGCCGAGGCGGTGCCCGATGCCGAGGCGGTTCCCGATGCAATGTCCGATGCCATTCCCGAGGCGGTGCCCGATGCCGAGGTCGTTCCCGAGGCGGGGACCTTGTCCAATGCCGGTCCTGAGGCCGTTCCTGAGACCGTTCCAGAGGCGGTGCCCGATCCCGAGGCCGTTCCCGAGGCGGTGTCCTTGTCCGATGCCGTTCCTGAGGCCATTCCCGAGGCGGTGTCCTTGTCCGATGCCGTTCCTGAGGCCGTTCCTGAGACCGTTCCCCGAGGCGGTGCCCGATGCCGAGGCCGTTCCCGAGGCGGGGTCCTTGTCCAATGCCGTTCCTGAGGCCATTCCTGAGGCCGTTCCTGAGACCGTTCCCGAGGCGGTGCCCGATGCCGAGGTCGTTCCCGAGGCGGTGTCCTTGTCCGATGCCGTTCCTGAGGCCATTCCCGAGGCGGTGCCCGATGCTGTTTCCGGAGGCCGATGCGGGGCCCGAGATGGTTCCGGAGGCGATACCCGTGTCCAAGGCCGTTCCCGAGGCGGTGCCCTTGTCTGAGGCCGTTCCCGATGCCGTTCCCAATGCCGTGACCTGGCCATCGCCACAGCCTGCTCCTTACTGGCTCCCCGATTGGCAGGTTCCGTTCGGGCCACTCAAATGGCGAATTCCTCCCTGGCCGTCTGCACAACGAGAATGGACTGATCCACCGTGGCCACCTGAACTGCCTGGCCCCTCGTGGTCCCCTGAACTTTCGGGTCCACCGTGGCCACCTGAACTGCCTGGTCCCTCGTGGTCCCCTGAACTTTCGGGTCCACCATGGCCCCCTGATCTGACCGAGCCACCTGGGCTACCAGGGGAGCCATCACTACCGGTCCCAGTTCCCCTACACGGGCCTGGGCCGCCATCCCTCCCCTGTGTTCTGCCTCCACCAGTCCACCTCCCTCCTGGTCTCTTTGTTTTGTGGTTATTTTGTTTTTAGAACTGCATTTCCCATAGTCTTGTCTGTTTCTTCATGTCACGGTGTCTGTTCTGTGTCTCCCTGGGTGGCCACTAGAGGTCTCACTTCCCCTTATCGTCACCCCACTTTAGAACTGCATTTCCCATAGTCTTGTCTGTTTCTTCACTGCTCATTGCACTCAGCTGTCCGTGGTTATCAATCATTTCACTCATCCAATTCCCCGACAGCATACCCATATCCCTACCTATAAATACCCCGGTTGTTCTGTCATTGTCACGGAGTCCTTGTTGAATGTCACCCTGGTTTGTCGTGGTTCTCGGATGTTGGTTATGTTTCTTGTTTCTGGACTGCTTACCTGGATTGTGACCTTTGCCTGGCTGACCATGAGATTTGGATTATCCTAATAAAACATACTGCAATTGGATCTACCTGTTTGTGTGCGTGTCGTGACACTGGGAGGTTTTTTGTGTTTCTTTCTCAAAGTTAATTTCAACTGGATGCTACTATATTGCTCATTGTGTTATTGACCAGGATGCTCATTTATTTCCTAATGGTTAACCTAAGTATCTCTCAGAGAGGACTGAGTGGGTCTAGTATTCGATTTGTGAGTTGGAATGTTCGCGGACTTGGGGGCCCAATAAAGCGATCCAGAGTGTTTTCACATCTCAGAAGTCTTAAGACTGACATCGCTTTCCTTCAGGAGACTCATTTATGTATAAATGATCACTTCAGAATGCGCAAACCGTGGGTTGGGCAAATATTCCATTCAGCTTTCAATAGTAAATCCAGGGGCGCTGCCATTCTTATTAACAAACGTACCCAATTCTTGCCTGATCAGATCATATCTGATCCCCATGGGCGTTATGTTATAGAAAGTGGCAAATTATATCAAACTTCAGTTGTATTGGTTAATGTTTATGCCCCTAATTGGGACAACCCCAATTTTATGACTTCCCTTTTCTCAAAGATTCCCAACTTGGATACTCATCGTCTAATTCTAGGGGGGGACCTGAACTTAGTAATAGACCCCAAACTTGACCGATCTCACCCGAAAGTACTTATACCCTCTGCCATGTCGAAGACATTATCATCCATTATGAGTCAGTTGGGCTGCATAGATGCTTGGCGCCTGCGCCATCCATTTTTAAAAGAATTTTCTTATTTCTCCAAGGTACACCAATCTTATTCCCGTATTGACTACTTTTTTATAGACAGTGCTCTTTTACCTGCTGTGAAATCCACTGAATATTCTGCTATCGCTGTTTCTGATCACGCTCCCCATATATTAGATTTAGCGCTCTTACCTGTCACCACAAAACAATGGAAATTTAACACAGGGTTACTAGCAAAAGATGAGTTCTGTAATTATATTTCAAAGAAAATTGGTGTCTTCCTTGACAGTAATAAGACTGAGTCCACATCGCCCTCTTTGTTATGGGAAACATTGAAAGCAGTTATTAGGGGAGATATTATTTCATATAGCACACATCTGGCTAGGAAAAATAAACAAAAGCAGCAAGAGCTTAGCGTAGATAGAGAATACTCAAGCTCTCCCAACCCAGAATTGTATGCTAAAAGGATCAAATTACAATCTGACTATGACCTTCTCTCTACAAATAAAGCAGAGTACCTTTTAAGACGGACCAAGGGGACATACTATGAATATGGTGATAAAGCCAGCCGTCTCCTTGCCCTCCAACTTAAACGTCAGTCAGCCTCAAATTTCATAACACAAATATATGACTCTTCTCATTCCCTAACTACCAACCCAGCTGAGATAAACTCCACCTTCGCTTCCTATTATTCTAACCTGTATCAATCTGAACCCCCTGCAAATAGGACTACAATGTCTAACTTTCTGGATAACATCGATATACCTACCATAGATCCTCATATTAAAGAGGAGTTGGAAACGCCCATAAAGCTGGAAGAATTAATTTCTTGTCTTAAATTAATGCAAAATAACAAAGCTCCAGGGCCGGATGGATTTCCGATTGACTTTTATAAAAAGTTCTCCCACCAACTTGCTCCTTTGTTATTAGACATGTTTAATGAGTCACTGAAGCGGGGCTCTCTGCCTCCAACCTTAAATCAGGCTCTAATCACGCTCATTCCTAAAAAAGACAAGAACTTGAATGATTGTAGCAGCTGGAGGCCGATAAGTTTATTAAATTCAGACGTAAAACTTTTAGCCAAAGTACTAGCATGCCGCTTGGACCCTTGTTTACCAGATATAATTTCTTTAGATCAAACAGGGTTTCTTAGAGGTCATCAACTATCATCTAATATTAGAAGACTTTTAAATATTGTGCTATCTCCCTAACACATCCCAAGATGCTGAAATGATTATATCTCTAGATGCGGAGAAAGCCTTCGACCGGGTCGAATGGAATTACTTGTTTTCTGTTTTGGGGAAATTCGGCTTTGGGTCCAAATTTATTTCTTGGATACAACTTTTATATTCTGCCCCTTCTGCTTGTGTGACAACTAACTTTCAAAGGTCTGAATATTTCCCTCTATCTTATAACTGCTTTCGCTATTTAGGTATTAATATTTCTCACTCCCTTTCCTCACTATATACAAATAATTTTACAAAGCTGGTTACTGAAAATAGGTCTGATTTGGCACGCTGGGACTCTCTCCCTCTCTCTTTGGTGGGCAGAATCAATTCTATTAAAATGAATATTCTTCCCAGATTTTTGTTTCTTTTCCAGTGTCTTCCAATTTTTTTTATCTAAATCATTCATACAAATGTTAGACAAAATGATCTCAAAATTTATTTGGGCTGGTAAGAACCCAAGAGCGCGTCGAACAACACTCCAAAGAAGCAAATCATAAGGGGGCCTTGCACTGCCTAACTTTTTATTTTACTACTGGGCCGCCAATCTTCAAAAAATCCATGCTTGGTGTAATTCTCCCAATTTAGACTGGTGTGTAATGGAAGATGCCTCTTGCCATCCCTCATCTTTGGCAGCTCTGCTTTGTGCCCCTCTAGCTTCTCGTTATCCTAGTTGTATTAAAAACCCAATTGTACTTTCCTCCTTGAAAATTTGGAAACAGTTCAGGCAACACTTTAAACTTTCATCACCCATCTCTTTAAGCCCTATTTGCAATAATCATTTCTTTCCCCCCTCCAACGCAGATGCAGCTTTTACTTTGTGGAGAGAGAGGGGTCTGGTTCGTTTTTCAGATTTATATTCAGACGGCCTTTTTGCCTCATTTAACGACCTCCGTACTAAATTTAATTTACCCCAGTCTCATATGTTTCGATACTTTCAAGTGCGGAATTATGCTCGTACACACTTTACTCCTTTCCCTCACTCTCCAGCGGAATCTCTTATCACTGAGGTACTCTCCCTTCCATTGGCTCGTAGTAAGATCTCAGTATTCCTTGACCTCATAGCATCTTCGAATATGTCCTCCCTTGTGAAGCTCAAGGATAGTTGGGAAAGGGAGCTTGGCTTTGATTTGACTGATGAGTGGTGGAGAGAGGCAATGATCAGGGTCAATTCTACATCTTCCTGTGGTCGTCGTAGTTTGATCCAATTTAAGGTTTTCCACAAAATTCACTTCACAAAAAACAGACTTAGTAGGCTATTTCCAGGCACAAATGATACCTGTGACAGATGTGGTTTATCTCCAGCAGACCATGTTCATATGTTTTTTTTCTTGCCCCAAATTAGTCAATTTCTGGTCATGTTTTTTTTAAAATCATTAAATAATTCCCTCAATATCAGGTTAGAGCCTTGTCCACTGATATCCATCTTTGGGGTTCCTCGTACTTCAACTAGTCTCACTAAGAAAAACTCTGATGTTGTGGCTTTTGCCTCTCTCATAGCCCGTAGACGTATTCTATTACATTGGAAAAGCCCAAACGCTCCTCCCACTACTTCTTGGTTAAGGGAATTAATGTCTTTCCTGTCTTTGGAAAAAATTAAATATTCTCTCAGGGGTTCAGCAACCAATTTTTATAAAAGATGGCAACCTCTTATAACATATGTAAACACCCTCACCTCTCTGGACTCCAACTGAATCAATGGGACGCATCCAATTTGTTTATCTTATCAAGTCTTTAGTGAGCATGCTGGGCATCCTTTATTTAAGTAAAAAAAAAAAATTCTTTTCTTTTATGCCTTCCTTTTGGATTTTATTTTATTTTGTCTTTTTTATTTATTTACTGATTTATCTTCACCTAACTAATTATTTTTTAATTGATTTTTTTAGTTTATTTATTATTATTATTCATATTTATCCATGTTTTTTATTATTGTATTTTTCCTCTCTCCCCTCTGTTCTTGGGAGATGTTTTCTTTTCTTTTTTTCTTGGTTCTCTGTTCTAATGTACCACATAAAAAAGAAAAAGGCTGGAAAACAGCTGTAGCATAATTAAGTACTGTATTGATGCTTGTGAATGCTGGTTTCCAATAAAAAAAAATATATATATAAAAAAATATATATATACATATACATATATATATATATATTGGAAAAACTGTAATGTACTCATTTTTCCCACTGTTTTCTCTTGGCTAATAAAGAATGTATTTGTTTGAGTTTGATGTCCTCCCTGTCCACTCGCTCCCTCACCTGTCTCAGGACACTTCACAAATAAACCATGCCTGTTAACAACAAAAACACAGGCTCACTTTCTCCAGAATAGTATTAAAACAAAAGAAAATGGAAACACTTATGAAAAATACAGGTTTGCAATCTTAACATTAGAAAATATGACACAGCAGGACATTCATACAAAATACTGAAGTGCTAAAGTTTGGTTAAAACATTTGTAGACATCTCCTGCATGACTGCACTACAGAAACACAACAAAGGGAAAGACCATTGCCTTATATATCGAAATTCATCAGCCTTCGTCGCGCCGCGGTGATGCATTCACACTTCAAATGCGGTCTTCGGAGTGAGCATTCTGACTTTTGGACAGCTTACGTCGTGACGCTGTGACGCAATCGCACTTCACATCCGCACTTTGGAGTCCACACACTTCAGTTTGGGACACTCTTCGTCGCGCCACTGTGACGCATTCGCACTTCAAATGCGCACTTCGGAGTCCATGCACTTAAGTTTGGGACACAGCTTATATGATGGATGAATGGAGGGAAAGGAATGAAAACAAAAGAGAATACTCTAGAAGACAAATAGTAGGCAATTTCATTTATCAAACACGAATAGATATGGTTTTATGTACAAGGAATTTAGAATGTTTTATAGAGAAGTTAAAGTATGAAGAAACAAATTTTATAGAGAAGTTAAGGTATGAAGAAACGAGTTTAAGTGATCATAAGCCTTTTTTGCACATTTGCATTGGGATGTTTGGAAAAGAGGGCCAGGGGTATGGGTTTTAAATACAGACATTTTAAAGGATGAGAATTATGTTGCAACAATAAATGACACGGTAAAAAAAGAAAAAGAGAATGAAATGTATTTAGAGGCAAGAGGATCTGGTGGGAGAACTTGAAATTTTTAGTGAAAAAAAAATCACTAGTAGATATTGTATGTTAAAACAGAAATGCAAAAAGAATAAAGAAAAAAATAAGAGAAAGACTGGAGAAGCAAGTAAATGATAAAACAGAAGATATTCAAAAAATAAAAGAAATACAGGAAGAGCTGAAAGAGATGGAAGAGAATAGATGGGTGGGGGCAATACTGGGGTGTATAGCTAAATATCTGATAGAAGGAGAAAAATGTACAGTTTTTTATCTTGAAAAAAGAAAAGGAAGAGTTAAAACTATAAAAGAAATACAGAAAGAAAATGGTGAAATGGTACAAGAATGTGGGGAAATTTTAGAAGAGGTAAAAAAAACTATTTTGAAAAATTGTTTAGTACGGAAGGAGTAAAGGAGAGAGAAAAAAGGGAGTTAATGGAATTAATAAAAATGAAAGTGAGTAAAGAGGAGAAGGAAGAATGCGATCAGACAATAAGTAAATAAGAGATAGAACGAGCAAAAAGAAAAGCCCAGGGATTGATGGTTTAGGAAGTGAGTTTTACTTAACTTTTAAAGACCTTTTAGTAGATATTTTAAGAGATGTTTATGACAAGATTTTTGAAAAAGGAGGAATGATGTTAAGAATGGGAATGGGATTGATGAAGGTAATATACAAGAAGAAGGGGGAAAAACTGAATAAAAAAATTATAGACCTATCACAATGTTAAATACTGATTTAAAGATTTTAGCAAAACTTTTAGCGAATAGATTAAAAGAGATAATGCCAAAAATAATCACAACAAATCAGGTATATGGAGTAAAAGGGAAAGACATTGCGGATGTAACAATGAGTATAAAAGACACAATAAGGTACATGGGAGAAAAGGACGGTATATCATTAACTTAGATTTTGAAAAAGCTTTTGACAGGGTGGAACATGAATATTTATTTGATATTTTAAAAAGTTTTGGGTTTGGGGAGATTTTTATTAAATGGATTCGTATTTTATACAAGGGATGTATAAATGGGTTTTTAACTAAATGTTTTAGAATACCACAATCTATAAGACAAGGGTGTCCTCTATCAGCCCTGCTATACTCATTGGTGGCAGAACTGCTTGGACTAGCCATAAAACAAGAAAGGGGAATCAAAGGAATAGAGATTGAACGAACAGGAAAGAATAGTCAAATTTTTCAATATGCTGATGACACTACTTTTTTGACACTTTCTTCTTCTTTAGCAAAAATGGTAATGGAAATAGTACAGAGATTTTGCAAGGGGTCAGGAGGAAAAGTAAATGAAGAAAAAACTGTATATATAAGATTTGGGCAGACAACAGACTTAACAGAGAATTTTAATTTAAAGGAAGTAAAAGAAATGAAGATTTTAGGAATTTTAATGGGATTGAAAGATGAAGATAAAGTGAGAGAAATCATGTGGGAAGAAATAGTGGGAAGCATTGAAAGAAGACTGAACTTCTGGAAATTGAGGGCACTACATTTAAAAAGGAAGGTTTTAAGCCTGAAAGTTTTAATGACCTCAAAATTGTGGTGTTTTTTTATGTGTGACATCTATGCTAGTGTGGGTGGAAAGAGGGTTGAAATATGTTTTTTAGACTTCTTATGGGTCGGGAAACCAGCTAGAATTGCATACAATACTTTAATAGGGATGGTGGGGAAACAAGGTTTGGGTTTAATGGATGTGGAGCAAAGGAAGAATAGTCTAAGAGTCAAATTAGTCAAAAAGTATCTGGATGAGGGAAACAAAGCAGAATGGAAAACAACATTTTTAACAAAAACAAATGTGGGAATTTTAATCTGGGAGATAATGTGTTATGGATGAGAACAAAAGAATGGATAACAGAGGGGTTGCCAACGTTTTATAAAGAAGTTTAAGGGCTTGGGTGTAAATTTTTAACTACTGTACAGTACAACTTACCTGGAAGAGAAAACATTTTAAATCAGCCATTATTCCTAAACAGGCATTTTAAACCAAGGGAAGGAAATATATTTAAAAAAATCGATGGAAGTTGGAATAGTCAAAGTAAGATATGTTTTATATGAATATAAAGACTTTTTACCAATGCAGTATATAGTAGATGTGATGGAGGAAGCAAAAGAAGAATTTAATAAACAAGAACTAAAAAAAGTATGAAATTATAAAAAAATGCAATACCTAAAGAATTGATAGAAAAGTTGAAACTATGGAAGGGGGAAAAGAGGAAAAGGAAGTTGCAAACAAATTTTGGCAGAAGACATTTGAAGGTTTAAAAGAAGAAGATATTTGGAAAAACATGAAAGGGGAGATAATTGAGGTCAAATTGGAAAATACTGAGTTTTTAATCAGACAAAGAGTGCTGATTACTGATGTTATACTTAAAAAAACTGGGATGGAACAAAGTGCCATATGCAAAGTATGCAATGAGGAAGATGAAGGTTTTTTACATGTGTTTCTATACTGTAAGGCACTGAAGGATTTTAATGAAAAATTTAAAACTATTATTGTAAACCTGGGAGGGGAGAAAAATCGAGAGGATACAGAATAAAATAAGATCACTATTTACTGCAGCGACCACAAGAAAAGAAAAAAAAATGCAAACTCAATCCAAGTCACCTCAATTAACATATCACTTTAAAAAAAAAAGATTGTGTCAAAGCAACTAAACAACATCAATTAGGAAAACAGTGTGTCAATAATGCAAAATGACAGTTAAAGGCAGTTCATCATTGACTTCAGTGATGACATTCATCTCAGTTCAGTTTAAATAGTATCTGTGCAATCATTTTCAATCAAGTCATGATATCGCTGTAAATGAAGTGTCCTCAACTAAGCAAGCCAGAGGCGACAGCGGCAAGGAACCAAAACTCCATCGGTGACAGAATGGAGAAAAAACCTTGGGAGAAACCAGGCTCAGTCGGGGGGCCAGTTCTCCTCTGACCAGACGAAACCAGCAGTTCAATTCCAGGCTGCAGTGAAGTCAGATTGTGCAGAAGAATCATCTGTTTCCTGTGGTCTTGTCCCGGTGGTCATCTGAGACAAGGTCTTGACAGGGGATCTGTCTCTGCGGCTCATTTAGTTGTCCTGGTCTCCGCTGTCCAGGGCTGTAGAGGTCCTTTCTAGGTGCTGATCCACCATCTGGGCTGGATATGTACTGGATCCGGGTGACTGTGTTAGACCAAATAAAACACTTTTGAATCAATCAACGTTCTCCATTTATTCCTCCTCGACACACTTCGTTATAACGCACATTCAAAAACAACCCCCCACTACCCGGAACTTCATAATAAGGGTCCCCTTTTAGTTTTTCGATAAATGGGCATGTGAAATACTAAACAATATTCAGCATAGAGGTATAATGTGCATTAACACATTTTATAATGTCTTAAACTTAACAAACTCCCACTCTTTAAAAAAAAAAAAAATTATATATATATATATATATATATATATATATATATATATATATATATATATATATATATATATATATATATATAAATAAAACTTTCACGCAAGATAAGCCCAACCTTATGTATCGCTTTAAATTATTTTTAATTATTATTATTTTTGTTGTTGTTTATAAGCCTATATTATTATATAGCCTGCTGCAATTATATTTATCCATTAGAATTATATATTTGTAATTCTTGTTCTGTTCTGATAAATTTTTTACATTTAAAGGATTTGTTGTAAAGTGAAGGGAACTAAAAATATCCTGTTGGTACATTAGCCTACAGCATTATTAGGCCTGCCGTTATTATTTCTGAATGTAATAAAATGCAACTCTCACAAATGTAATTTATTTTTTAGCGTGTTTTCGTGTATGTTTTTATCCAGCTTTATTTTTCCATTGCATCTAAAAATGACTTTGTGCTTCACATTCACTTCGTGAACAAAACAAATATAACTTCAGATCTGCCTCTCGCGTTGCTCAGCTGTGGATGATTTCAAAATGTTTGATATAAAGGTTGCTGTCACATTTTATACAGGAATTGCTCATTTAAAAAAATATATATATATTGTTAGTTTTATGCTAACATGCAATCAAGTCTTCGGATACTATACAAGTTCATTTAGACTATTTAACATGCACTGTGACGTTTTACCGTTTCAACTTATAAACTCCTTGAGATTTTAAAGTCAGTTTAATAGTATTAAAATTCAAGTTGAATCTAGTATAAAAAAAGGTTTTAATTGCTTAAATTATTTCTATGAATTAATAAGTTAGCATGACTTTTTTAGATTAAGATTTTAGATTAAGTTAGATGATTTTTTACGAGCTGTATTCGTTTTCAGAAACCAAGCACCCACTTTTTTTCTTTTTTAAATCTATGAATCGCTCGCATATCTCCTACAACCTACAAATAAGGGCTAATAGGGGTTCTTTCTTTAATTATTTATTTATAATGTTTATTCTTGAAGAAAATAAGTATTTATTCTTTAATAAAATAAGTGACGATCCAAATATTTGTAATGTACAATAATATAGGCCTATATCTGCCTGCAGTTAAAAAGATATATTTGTTTTGATTCATCCATTTATGTAGGCTACAATTAGCCTATTCTAAAAATAAAAAATAAAAATAAATAATGTCATAAAAAATGCCATCGGTCTGAATAAATTTTACCATTATAGAATTGGGGTAGTAATTTAGGAGGTGAAAATACAGTGAAATTACAAATGTCATGGGATTTCAAAGCATGACAACTGAAGGTCTATGAAACATTTGATGCATTTTTTTTAAACAACGGCACTTAAAGTTTTCAACTAACATATTACTATTTCAAACATATAGCCTGTGAATAAATAAATAAAATGCATACTTTTCAGTGAAAGAACACTGAGAGTTTAGGTTGCGTCTGGTGTTTGGATTTGTACTCCAATATAATGAGCTCCAAGTTTAAGAATAGCCTACAGTAGGTTTTTTTTTTTTTTTTTTTTTTTTTACTCTCTATTTAACAGCATTAACTTACAATGAAATACGTCTTCCTTCAGGCAGACTGAATGTTTTCCTGTCTTGCTAAATGTTGGGTTAGTTTGCGTGAGTCCCGCGCGCTGTGAAGCGGGAGCCGCTGCAGAGGATTCCGCTTGGTCTTAAAGCCTTCCGCAAACGCCTACGTTCACAAATAACAATGATTTTGGCAAAAATAATGATTAATTATCAATTGATAATTTGTTATTATTTTGGTCTAGTGAAAATAATAATATGGGCTGCGGGAAAATAATGAATAAAAAGAGTAGGGCTGCTGTGAGTGCAGGCATGTTTCAACCCAGTAACATGAGAACACAGCGTTCCTCACAGCCCAAAAAACAGACCGAGTTCAGTTCAGCTGGAGGGGGCTGGGGGTAGTTCTGTATAACTTGTGGGGGTCGAGATAAAGGTGTGAATCTCTTGCTCTTTCATATGGACAGTCTTATGAGGGTTTCAAACTTGCAGAACAGGTTTTAGGACAACTTTAAAGAAAGGTTTGATCCACTTCAAATGTTAACTACTGTATAGCGCAATAAAGTTTATTAGTTATTATAACTTAATTTCAGAAGAAGTGTCCTTAACTTAAAAAAAAAAAAAAAAAAAAAAAACCTGTTGCATTTGGGCTGGGCGATAGGCCTATGGCCTAAAAATAATCCCCGATTTTTTTTCACCAAAAAAATCCGATTTACAATTTAAATCGATTTATTTTTTTTTTTTTGCCTCCCTACTTAAAATCAATATTCAAATGACAAAGAAATTGTTCAAAACAAGTTTTAATATAACAATATATTATTTTTTAATACTACACCAAAACACACACAACCACCCACTGTTAAGAGCTGTTCAGATTAAAACTGGCAACTCTGCAGTGAGTCAGTGTCATGGACGGAGGACAGACCAAGTGTAGGCCTAAATCATCTTTCTAGTCTATATTTTCATCTCGTTATGCCGCTGGTTTAGGTTATGTATTTATTTTTATTTCTTATATCAATTATTTGTAAATATAGCAGACACTGTCTAACCGTGTCTACAGCGGACGGTCTTGTTCATTTCGTAGGGCGAAACATCTCTCTCACTCGGCAGTACAGTAGGCCTTTGTGAGCCGGTGTTCTGTCGATTTGTCCTACGCTGTCAGATTTTCCTACCTCTCATTAAAACAGTGAGTAGTACAATTCGACAAGGAAAATGCTGTCGATAAAATTATGGTTTATTAACATCTACACATATCATAACCCTAAACCGACCCCTAGAGTAATGCAAATACAGTAATTATGTGTTATATTCGCGGTTGAAGCTAGAAGGGATAAATTTACAGGAAACCAACAATAAAATATATTTTTTTCTACCTATTAGATTGTGTTTTATTAAAGTCTATACCTACCCCAACCCTAAACCTACCCTTACAGTGATGCAGATACATTAAATGTTGTTTGGCATGAGAAAAAGGACGCAATATTGCTGTGCGCACGCGCAGTAAACACATGTAGGAAAATCTGACGGGTAGGATAAAATGTCAGGACACCGGCAGCAGAGAGTATGTGAGAGTGGAGCAGCAACAATTTCCCTCCGCGCTAATAATAATAATCACTCCCCGCGTTCTTTGATACCAGAAACACTGCTCCACCTTCACTCCGTGGCTAAAGTTGAAATGTTATGTTCATAATAGCTTATAAAAATAAAATAAAAATAAATAAATAAATTAATTAAATTACAGGAGAGTTTCAAAGGGGATTAGGCTATTGTGTGCAAACTTTTTGTCCTACCAAACGCCAAATTAATAAAATTGTCAGCATTAAAATGTATTATTGCTGCGTTCTGCTGTGCAAATTTTGTTTGTGATGAAAATAACAGTTTACATTTTCGTCTATTATTTTATCTACAGATCGATGCATTTGTTACAGATTTCTGCTCATTCAAAATCAGATACAGATGAAGTAGCCTACTGTAAGATAACATTTGTTTGAATGCATTATTGCGACAGTGATTACGTGTGAATGTGCTGTATCTGTTTAAATCATGCTCTAACCCGAAAATAATCAGTAAAAGGAAGACAAACTCCTTGAGAACTAGCCTGTAACGCTTGACTATTGCCGTCATTATAGTCTTCTGATCAGAGAGATTATGTGTATCAAGATGGCTAAATATGTTTATCATGTGAATTCTTGCTAAATATGCAGTTATATTACGGGCTGTTGGCATGAATTGTACTCGTGATGGAGCGGTGCTGGAGCGAGTGAAAACCACGATGCTCCGACTTTTAAAAAATCCGTTCCTCGCCCCAGTCAGAATCACTCCGCTCCGCTCATACTCTGCTCGACAGCGTGTCTAACGCGCGGGGAGGGTTGAGCCCAATCATTCTCAAAACATAAAATATTTATTTTATTCCAATTTTCGTTTTTTGTGTTTCAGAGGAAAAATCAGTGTCAAGACATCTCTCCATTACGGACCGTTCTGAAAGAAGAATTTATGCAAACGCGTATAAAATGCTTTAAAAACTTTAACAGAGATGTCTAGAGGGTATTTAATAGGTCTTGCCCCCACGTAAGATTTTTCTAGTTACTAGTCGTTCATTTGTCATTATTCAACTAATCGCAAATTTATATTAAATTTACAACTATAATCCAGCCTTAATATATTCCACGCTCAAGAACAAGCATTAAGTTTGTCACAAAGCACAGGCAGAAGTAGCCTAATAATTATGAAAAATGAGACATTTTAATTATTTATTAATAAACAAATGTTTTCTTGTCAGCTGCAAGATGAAATTCACAGTGCTGACTCTCTCCACATGGATGCGCCTTTAAAGAGAAATACAACCTCCACAGATTACATAATGCTTTCGTTCTGAATTGATTCGTTTAAAATACATTTCAAGCTTTCTGTAGATATATTTCTCATGTATGTGAGACACCCCAATTTTCAGTTATTTCATTATCAGGAAAAAAAAATCACGTGACCGAGAGGGCGCATCCCTGTCATGCATGTGCATTAATAATTTTCGCACAAACACTTCAATATGAATAATAATTCACATTTTGCATATGCATTACAAAGTAAATAATTTTTTACATGCAATTATCCAAAATAAAACCAAACAAGATTTGTAATGAAGATAAAATATGTAGACAAATAAGAATAAATGCTGCACGTGCAGTCAGTATCATGCGCCGAGCAAATCTTGCACTGATATTTTACGGAATATTATACAAACCTGCATTTAAAATGCGGCTGCAATTTATTTATTTATTTTATTTGTTTATTATTACTTTACTTAAATTATATCAAAGCAAGTAAAGTTAATCAAGCAAGTTTAAAATTAATGTCAATTAATGAAGCTCTTTTTTTTACATCGTGTGCACTTTGTTGATAAGTGAGGACGTTTTATTAATCCATCCATTCTTTAGAGTTTCAATGATTTAGTTAAATTGTGCAGGTTTAATTCATTCGTTTCTTGTTTTAATTAGGCCTAAATAATGGGAGCGAAATTATACAGTGCATCACGTTTTACTAAAATAAAGAAAATAATTTATAAAACACACAAGCCTAGCTCACAATATGCTACCACTTTTAATGCTCCGATGCAAAGTGAACCACATTTTCTTTTCAATAATATAACACATAATTCATATTATATAAATAATACTGCACACTATTTAAATGTGTCTAATCTAAAATATGGTGTAGAGAAAATAAAAGCACAGGCTCAAATTATCCACATTTAAACCGTTCCAACACACTATGCACATATCTTCATAAGGACTAAACTTTCATCTGTGAATATTAAATATTTTTTCTTTCATTTTCCCTGACTGCAAATATAACACTTCGGTGAGGCAAAGCTGACGTCTATTTGCGAAAATGTGCTTTGATGCGCTTGTTTGAAAACTTGTGATTAAAGCGCCACTCAGCGGTCAAAAGCTGCAAATGCACTTTGCAGACGCTGCGGCGGCGGTACGAGTGGCGGTAGAAGTAACGTTTTGGATGGCCACCTACTGTAGTTTTCCTGGTGTATTTGTACTTTTCTGTCAACAGTCACAAAATCTATTCCCACATAACAGAAGTGATCATGTTCCTCACGACCAACTTGGAAAACAGATCTTAGATGTGGTATTACGGTTGTTGAGAATCTTTGTGTGCCCCCCCATATGAAGTCATCCACATGACAGGCAAGCACCCAAGTTACAGTGCAGTCCTGATCTAGCCAATATAAAACAGCAGGATCAACCTTGGACATTTTTCCTCCTGCTTTCTGCACTATGTCTTTTACTCTATTGTACCAGTACAATGAAGCATCTGCCAGACCATATACACACTTTTTTAGCTTCCACAATGTTCCCTCACAGATAGCCTCAGGGGGAGGCCTGATGTAGATGTCACGTGAGAGTTCTATTCCCTGCAGAAATGCAGATTTTATATCCATGGAATGAAGTGTCCACTGTTTTTGACAAATAACTGCCACCAGCAATCGAAGAGACTCAGAAGCACATGTGGGAGAATCTTTTTGTAGCTCTAACACATTTAACTCCTCAAAACCTCTTGCCACCAATCGCGCGTTAGGTACTAGTCCAGTCAGTGTTTCCTTAAGAGTGCACACCCATCTGGTAGAGATGCACTTTTGTCCCTCATCCTGAACTTCCTCAAACACACTGTTGTCTCTCCAACTCCTCATCTCTTCTTGTTTGGCTAGGTCAAAGGATAGATCTTTTGTTACCAATACATCCTCACTGACATTTGTGGCACTAATATCAGCAACATTGGGTTCCATTTGAAGACAGTCTAGACATGATACGTCAACTGAATCTTTTCTGCCTGCAACATTAGTTGGTTCAATGAGCAGAAGGTTGTACAGGTTTTTGTATTTGCCAGTAGCTTTGCCTGCACGCCCTAGTACTTTTGCTGTGTGCAAAGCCCCACTATCTCTGTATGTTAGAACTTGCCCTGTTTTTAAATGGACATCAGTTCCCTGCTCTGTATCACTTTGTGTCACTATGTCATCACTTGTGTGTTGTGCTGCTACATTCTGTTCCATAGTGGGTGCCCCTTTGTCCTCAGTTTGCACTGAACTCTGCTGCATTTCAGTTACAGTTTCTGTTCCCTCCATGTTGTTGACAGCAGCTCCTGCCATCTCCTGTCTTTGCATGTTGTTTTTGTTAACTTCAGCATCATCCCTAATGACATGTTGATCTCCACTGTCTGTGTTTACTTTTCTTAGTCTGAGATAGTGCACCCTAATGCAGGTTCCTCCATGTCTGACAAACACCACTGCACCATCCTGGCCAATGACAACTCCTGGTCCTTTCCATCTCCTCCAAGATGGCGCTGCCGAGTTCGGTCGCCGTCCAGGTCGCTTTGTTTAGATTGTGTTTTTATTTACTTTTTTTCGTACCTACTTTTGCTTTCCCTTTTTACACACATAACCTCTGCACTGATCACTTACGACAAAGGAACACTTTTGGACATTGGATACCGCTTCACTAACCTGTTTCAGGACACTTTATCCTCCAACCCATCGTGGCCATCTGAGATTCTCCAGAATGCCGAGATGAACAATGGCCACCTGAATAACCACCCGAGGCGACGGATCAAGAAACACCTCGGGAAACGTGCTGGGATCCGCAACAGACTGAGAAAAAGAGCTCACAGCATTCTGCTCGCCAATGTCCAGTCTCTGGAGAATAAGATGGACGATCTTAGAGCCAGGATAAGTTTCCAACGGGACATTAGAGACTGTAACATCCTTTGTTTGTCTGAAACATGGCTCACGCCCTCGGTCCTGGACGCTGCTGTAACGCTGTCTGGAAACTTCTCTGTTTTACTGATGGACAGGACAGCCGAGGCCGGTAAATCCAAAGGTGGAGGAGTGTGTTTCATGATCAACAAGAAATGGTGTGACCCCAGGAATATCTCCACTCTGCCGCGCTCCTGCTCGCCTCATCTGGAACATTTATCTATTATTTGCCCATTCTATCTGCCCCGGGAGTTTTCATCGATCATCATTACTGCTGTTTACATCCCACCACAAGCTGACACCGGTTTGGCTTTGTCCGAGCTTCATGATGCGCTCAGTGGCAACATCAACAAACATCCTGACGCTGCTGTTATCATCTCTGAGGACTTTAACAAAGCCAACCTCAGGCAGGTTATGCCTAATTTTTATCAACATGTATCCTGTCCAACCAGAGGACCGAATACACTGGATCATTGCTACACTCAGTTTAAGAATGCCTACAAAGCTCGCTCACTACCAGCTTTCGGCAAATCGGACCATGCCGCCATTTTCCTCACACCGGAATATAAACAAAGGCTCGTTCAAGATCCCCCGGTGCAGAGGATGGTGACGCGCTGGTCCGCCCACTCTGAAGCCATGCTAGAGTCGGCTCTTGATGACGTAGACTGGGACATGTTTCGGGCAAGTTCATCTGACCTCAGCAAGTTCACGGATGTAGCATTAATCTTTATAAACACGCTAGCCGAACAAGCTACGGATACAATATCTATAAGAACCTTCTCTAATCTGAAACCTTGGATGCACAGTACAATCCGTGCAGCAGTAAACAAACGCACTGCTGCTTACAACGCCGGTCTTTTGTCGGGAAACATGAATGAGTACAAAGCATCGTGCTATGCTCTCCGACGCGCAGTAAGAGCCGCCAAACACCGATACAGGGAACGAATAGAGTCACATTTCCAGCTCAATGACTCCCGACGCATGTGGCAAGGACTAAGAACCATCTGTGCCTTTGGAAATAAATCCTCTGCAGAGGTGAGAGCAGATCCGTCGCTGGCTGACGAGTTAAACTCTTTCTACGGCCGCTTTGAAAGCAATCTGAGCAGCGCGAGTCTGCCGATCAGCGCGTCAGGAAGCGGCAGTCAGAGCAGCGATAATCATGTAATCACAGTGTCAGAGGACGAGGTTCGGAGGGCTCTAAAGCGAGTGAACATCAGGAAAGCAGCTGGACCTGATGGGATTTCTGGCCGTATTCTGCGGTCCTGTGCTGATCAGCTCGCTGGTTTGTTTACATCCATTTTTAATGAGTCTCATGCTACATCGGTGGTTCCCACCTCCTTCAAAAAATCTGTCATCATCCCTGTGCCTAAGAACAATAACCCCTCTTGTCTGAATGACTATCGTCCAGTTGCCCTCACATCAATAGTCATGAAGGTCTTTGAGGGACTGGTTAAAAACTTAATCTGCTCCTCCATCCCGGATTCTTTGGACCCTCTTCAGTTTGCCTATCGCCCCAACAGATCCACTGATGATGCCATCTCTCACATCCTGCACTCTTCTCTCACACACATTGACAGCAATAACGGGAACTATGTAAGGCTGCTATTTATCGACTATAGCTCAGCTTTCAATACTATAGTCCCCATCACGCTAGCTTCTAAACTCATGGACCTCGGCCTGAATTCTTCACTATGCAACTGGATTCTTGATTTCCTCACCGGCAGACCTCAAGTGGTGAAAGTAGGCCAGTACACCTCCAACTCCATCACCCTGAACGTAGGAGCTCCACAGGGCTGTGTCCTGAGTCCCCTGCTCTACTCTCTCTAAACACATGACTGCGTGTCTTCCCCACAGCTCCACATCTATTATCAAATTTGCTGATGATACTGTGGTTCTTGGCCTCATTTCCAACAATAATGAGACCGCATACTTGGATGAGGTAGAGAAATTAACATCATGGTGCCAGGACAATTGTCTCTCTCTGAATGTGAGCAAAACTAAAGAGATGATTGTTGACTTCAGAAAGAGACAGCAGCAGCTCTATACTCCTCTAATGATCAGCGGGACCCCTGTGGAGAGGTTGAGCAGCTTCCAGTACCTCGGTGTAAACATCTCTGAGGACCTGACTTGGACTACCCACATCCAAACACAGGTTAATAAAGCCAGGCAAAGACTGTACCATCTGAGGCAGCTGAGAAAATTCAGGGTTTCACCTGCAATCCTGAAAACTTTCTATTCAGGGGCCATAGAAAGTGTATTAACTCAGTGTATATCAGTGTCATGACTGCAAAGCCCTGCAGAGAGTTGTGCACTTAGCTGAGCACATCTCAGGGTCTGCTCTCCCCTCTCTGCAGGACATCTACCTCAAACGCTGCAAAAGCAGAGCTGTTAAAATAATCAAGGACTCCATTCACCCCAGTAATCATCTTTTCACTTTGCTGCCATGTGGTAAGCGCTTCCGTAGCCTGATGGCAAAAACCGAGAGACTCAGGAGGAGTTTCTTCCCCCAGGCCATCAGGATCCTAAACTCAAAACCAGCCTCTTAACATCTTCATGTCTCCACTTAATATTCACTTTATCAGTAAGATATTCATCATTCACTACCTCACATTGACATACTGAAAGTGTCAACCTGTTTGCACATTGCCTCTTGTACATCCCTGTGTATCTTAATATTTAAGACTACGGTTTACTTTCATGCACATTATTTTCCACTATATGTTTAATTCTACAGTATACATCTTTTTATATATTTTATATTTTATTCTTTTTTTATTGTTTACTTTTATTTCATTCTTTCATAGCTATATTTATGTATATTTTCATCTGTGTTGTATTCTTTAATAATTGCACTGTCCATGGAGCGGACCTGACTCACATTTCACTGCTGGTTATATATGCTCTATATAATTGTGTATGTGACAATTAAAAATCTTGAATCTTGACAGTCAACTCTCTTGTAGTACACTTTTTCACCCATTTCATATTTTTCATCAGTTGTTTATGTAGTGCTCTCCGTATTCGTTCTGAGCATTCTGCTTCTGTGAATGCCTTTCTTGATGCATGTAAAGCAGAGATGTGTTTTGCCACCCACTCACTTTTCGTTGTGCCCTCTAAAGCTGGGGGCTTGCCGGTTAACACAGAGGGCAGGTTGGGATTCTGTCCAAACATCAGCTGATGAGGACTGTAGCCATGAATATTTTGCATGGTATTCTTTGCCATAAGAGCCCAGTCTGATGCAGTGTCCCAGTCACAGCCGTTACTTGACTTCACTTTCATTATGATCTCTGTAAGTGTTTGATTGTGTCGCTCTGTAAGTGTCACGAAACGCACACAGACAGGTAGATCCAAATGCAGTGTTTATTAAGAATAATCCAAACTCATAATCCAGCCAGGCAAAGGTCAAAATCCAGGTTATCAGTCCAAAACAAGCAACACAAACTCAGGCAAGGAAACTCGAAACAGAAGGTGACATACAACAAGGACTCCGTGACACAGACAGAAACAAACCAGGTATATATAGACAGGTGATTACAATACTAACAGGGAATTGGCTGAGTGCAATGATTAATGACCAGGGACAGCTGAGTGCAATGAGCAGTGATGAAACAGACAAGACTATGGGAAATGCAGTTCTGAAGTGGGGTGACGATAATGGGAAGTGAGACCTCTAGTGGACACCCAGGGATACACAGACCAGACACCGTGACACTACCCCCCCTCTAAGGAGCAGCTTCCAGATGCTCCTCAGAACAAAACAAACACAAAACAAAGAGACCAGGAGGGAGGTGGACTGGTGGAGGCAGAACAGGGGGAGGGATGGCGGGCCAGGCCCGTGTAGGGGAACTGGGACCGGCAGCGATGGCTCCCCTGGCAGCCCAGGTGGCTCGGTCAGATCAGGGGGCCATGGTGGACCCGAAAGTTCAGGGGACCACGAGGGGCCAGGCAGTTCAGGTGGCCACGGTGGATCAGTCCATTCTCGTTGTGCAGACGGCCAGGGAGGAATTCGCCATTTGAGTGGCCCGAACGGAACCTGCCATTTGGGGAGCCAGTGAGGAGCAGACTGTGGCGATGACCAGGTCACGGCATTGGACACCGCCTCGGGAACGGCCTTGGACAAGGGCACCGCCTCGGGAACGGCCTTGGACACGGGTATCACCTCGGGAACGACCTCGGGTTTGGGCACCGCCTCGGGAACGACCTCGGGCACGACCTCGGGCTCGGGCACCGCCCTGGGAGCGGCCTCAGGAACGGCATGGGACAAGGACACCGCCTCGGGAACGGCCCTGGACACGGGCATCGCCTCGGCCTGCGCATCGGGCACCGCCTCGACCTCCAGAACAGCATTGGGCACCGCCTCGGCCTCCGGAACCATCTCGGGCACCGCCTCGGACACCGCCTCGGCCTCCGGAACCATCTCGGACACCGCCTCGGCCTCCGGAACCATCTCGTGCACCGCCTCGGCCTCCGGCACCATCTCGGGCACTGCCTCGGCCTTCGGAACAGCATCGGGCCCCGCCTCGGTCTCCGGAACAACATCGGCCACCGCCTCGGCCTCCGGAACCATCTCGGGCACCGCATCGGCCTCCGGAACAGCATCAGGCCCCGCTTCGGCATCGGGCACCGCCTCGGCATCGGGCACAGCCTCGGCATCGGGCACAGCCTCGGGCACCGCCTCGACCTCCAGAACAGCATCGGGCACTGCCTCGGCATCGGGCACCGCCTCGACCTCCGGAACGGCATCGGGCACCGCCTCGACCTCCAGAACAGCATCGGGCACCGCCTCGACCTCCGGAACCATCTCGGGCACCGCCTCGGACACCGCCTTGACCTCCGGAACGGCATCGGGCACCGCCTCGACCTCCAGAACCGCATCGGGCACCGCCTCGACCTCCGGAACAACATCGGGCACCGCCTCGGACACCGCCTCGACCTCCACCTCGGCATCGGGCACCGCCTCGACCTCCAGAACCGCATCGGGCACCGCCTCGGTCTCCGGAACAACATTGGGCACCGCCTCGACCTCCGGAACGGCATCGGGCACCGCCTCGGCATCGGGAACGCCATCGGGCACCGCCTCGGCATCGGGAACAACATCGGGCACCGCTTCGGCATCAGGCACCGCCTCGGGAACCTTGGGCACCCCCACCTGGACGACAGCGGCCTGCTCGGGAACCGTCCTCCTGGACGGCAGCGGCCTGCTCGGGAACGTCCTCCTGGACGGCAGCGGCCTGCTCGGGAACGTCCTCCTGGACGGCAGCGGCCTGCTCGGGAACGTCCTCCTGGACGGCAGCGGCCTGCTCGGGAACGTCCTCCGGGCTTCGAGGAACGGCTGACGCCTGTCTCCTCCTGCGGCCTCTATGACGACGTGCCGGTGGCTCCTTGACGGAAGACTCAGGCGTTGAGTCAACCATCTTGTGATGTGGTGCTGAACTGGTGGCCATCTTGGGCATTGGCGCTGGCTCAGCGGCCGTGATGTGAATACTCCTGGGAATCTCTAGGATCTGGCACATCCTGGAAAAGTAACTTAATAATGTCTCCTCGGCCATCTTGGGCTGTGGCGCTGGGCTGGCGGCCATCTTGTGCTGTGGCGCTGGGCTGGCGGCCATCTTGTGCTGTGGCGCTGGGCTGGCGGCCCTCTTCTCTGGAGACACAGGTGTGGTCGAAGTATCCCATTGAGCACGATGGCGCAGGTAATGGGTAAACCCCCAAAAGTCTAGGATCTCCAGCCCCTTCATCTCCCACCGAGGCAAAGGGTCATCTAGGCAGTCATTAAACAAATCCTTTAGTGCCTCATCGTTATACCCCCGCCCTACCGCCATAGTCCAAAACGCTTGAGCCAGATCACCCACCTCACGCCCCCTTTGACGAAGGGTGGTTAAGTTCCGTAGTCTACCCCTCCGTTCCCCCATGGTGGCTGGGGAACAGCTTCGAACTCCCACACCGCTGGATCTATGCGTGACGGAGTCCTTCTGTCACGAAATGTACACAGACAGGTCGATCCAAATGCAGTGTTTATTAAGAATAATCCAAACTCATAATCCAGCCAGGCAAAGGTCAAAATCCAGGTTATCAGTCCAAAACAAGCAACACAAACTCAGGCAAGGAAACTCGAAACAGAAGGTGACATTCAACAAGGACTCCGTGACACAGACAGAAACAAACCAGGTATATATAGACAGGTGATTACAATACTAACAGGGAGTTGGCTGAGTGCAATGATTAATGACCAGGGACAGCTGAGTGCAATGAGCAGTGATGAAACAGACAAGACTATGGGAAATGCAGTTCTGAAGTGGGGTGACGATAATGGGAAGTGAGACCTCTAGTGGACACCCAGGGATACACAGACCAGACACCGTGACAGTAAGACCATTGCTCCACGGGCTGTATGCTGCTGTTGTCTTTATTTCTATATTGAAGTTTTCTGCCATGTCTCTAACCTCATCATTATTAAATTCTCCCCCATTGTCACTAAACAGTTTCTGAGGTGGACCATGGACACTTACCCAGACAGTTTCATTGTACTGAGAAGCTAGTGGTAGACCAACTGCAGGCTTTGGTTTGGTCTTACTGTATCTTTGACATGTTCCACATTCACTCACATTTTTTTCCAGAATGACACTACATACTGCATCTTTATTTCCTGAGCTAGTAAGAAGTCTCTGCAGTCTGTCAGCAGAAGCATGACCAAATTGTCTGTGAAGCTTCATCAGGATTTTGTGTTTTTCTGCTAAGCTCATTTTGTCTGAAATTGTCAGTATTTCCTCGGCACACTGACTTTGTACATCCGCATCCTTTTGTTCCTTAAGAGTGTCATCTTCAACAGCTACCAAGACACAGTCATCACTTTGAATGTTTTTTTTTTCATTGTCCATAATGTTTACACAGTAATGACCAGAGCTTGTAAAGTCAAGTTTTACAGGTTGACTGAACATTACTGCACTGTTATTTTCCATATCTAGCACTGTCCCTGCTCTTTTCATGGATGCCTTGCTCAAGAATAGTGGAATGTTCGCTGGCACAACTTCGGTTTCAATATGACACCTAGTATGTCCAATCTTTGCAGGAATTTTCAATTTTCTGTTGGAATGGACCACTTTTCCATCACCAAACTTAAAGGTTCTGTGACTGTGAGTTTCTGTCTTATGTCTTTTATCTCATTTTGGCTTAGTTCAGCGATGTAGCTATTTATCCATTCCTGTCCACACACAGTCCGTGTGCATGCAGTGTCTATTATTGCTGAGCCGAAACACTTTGTCATGAATATTTCTGCTTCAGTGGGCAAATCTTTTGTATACAGAGTAATGTTGCACTCCTCTATATCATCTGTTTTACAATCTTCAGTTAGTTTGACTTGCTCACCTCTGTGTGGACAGTCTTTGGCCCAGTGGAATGTGCTTTGACAAACAGCACATTTTGATCTGCGTCCATACCGGTCCAGAGGGTTAGTGCTAGGCAGTGGTCTTTTGCTGAACATTTTGCGACCATGGCTTGGTCCTTTGTCGTCTATGTTCTGTTAAATATGCTGTTTCCTGATTAATCCCCACTGTAGAACCAGGCTTTCCTCCGAAAATCCTCTTCAGTGCTGACTTCATTGACGCAAAATCCAAATCTGTACATGCTGTCAGCGCTAACTGTCGATCTTTCACTTCCAAGCATGCAGTGTCCAGCAGTTTGAATGCCAATACTGCATCGGGAAGCTCCATCTTATATTTACGCATCCGTGAGTATCCCTGTTCAAAAATGATTATATAGTCTGTCGTGGAAACACTGCTATCTTTCATAATCCGATCAAAGCTCGAGTACCCCTCGTAAACTTGGTCCTTTTCTTCTTTGAGAAACAAGTCATCGAGTTTCGTAAGTAAAGTGTTCATGCCAGTGTCCTTATTCAGATCGTCTACCGGTATTTCCATCGACGTTTCTCTCGCTCTTCCCGACAGTGCCAAAGCCACAGCAAGCGCCTGTTTTTTTTTCGAGTTCTGTAATTCTAGTCCAAATCACGACTTCATTCTTCCAACTTTCATATGGTTTTCCTTCATCAAAGGTTGGGGGTACTCTGTAGTTGCTAACCATCCTCTGCTACCAATGTTACACCAAATAAAACACTTTTGAATCAAATCAACGTTCACCATTTATTCCTCTTCGACACACTTCGTTATAACGCACGTTCAACAACAACCCCCCACTGCCCGGAACTTCATAATAACAGTCCCCTTTTAGTTTCGATAAACGGGCATGTGAAATACTAAACAATATTCAACACAGAGGTATAATGTGCACTAACACATTTTATAATGTCTTAAACTTAACAACTGCAGTGACCCTCTGATCTGGATACAGACTGGATCTGGTGGCTACGGTGACCTCGGAATAAGAGAGAAACAGACTTATATTAGAGTAGATGCCATTCTTCTAATGATGTAGCAAGTACATCAGGTGTTTTGGGAAGTCTTCCTGGTTCCGGTTTACCTAATTAATGCAGCCTAGAAATCCTTTAACGGATTTGGATATTAGAAGTGTATTAGTGTGTTATGTGTAAGCCAATTTAAAGAGATAGGTCTTTAATCTAGATTTAAACTGCAAGAGTGTGTCTGCCTCCCGAACAATGTTAGGTAGGTTATTCCAGAGTTTGGGCGCTAGATATTCTAGGTATTATCAAATTGCCAGAGTTTTGAGAATGCAGCAGACGTGGAGGACTATAATGTAACAAGAGCTCGTTCAAATACTGAGGTGCTAAACCATTCAGGGTTTTATAAGTAAGAAGCAAGATTTTAAAATCTATATGTTTGATAGGGAGCCAGTGCAGTGTTGGCAGGACCAGGCTAATATGATCATACTTCCTGGTTCTAGTAAGAACTCTAGCTGCTGCATTTTGGACTAACTGGAGTTTGTTTACTAAGCGTGCAGAACAACCAACACCCAATAGAGCATTACAGTAGTCTAACCTTGAGGTCATAAACGTATGGATTAACATTTCTGCATTTGACATTGAGAGCATAGGCCGTAATTTAGATATATTTTTGAGATGGAAAAATGCAGTTTTACAAATGCTAGAAAAATGTGGCTTTCTAAGGAAAGGTTGCTATCAAATAGCACACCTAAGTTCCTAACTGATGACGAAGAATTGACAGAGCAGCCATCAAGTCTTAGACAGTGTTCTAGGTTATTACATGCAGAGCTTTTAGGTCCAATAATTAACACCTCTGTTTTTTCAGAATTTAGCAGTAAAAAATTACTCGTCATTCAGTTTTTTATATCGACTATGCATTCCG
This sequence comes from Cyprinus carpio, assembly GCF_018340385.1. Taxonomy (NCBI): domain Eukaryota; kingdom Metazoa; phylum Chordata; class Actinopteri; order Cypriniformes; family Cyprinidae; genus Cyprinus; species Cyprinus carpio. The sequence continues at coordinate 36,095,246 of NC_056574.1, forward strand.
TTAGTTTTTCAAATTGGTATGTTTCGCCAGGCCGCAAAGAAATATAGAGCTGAGTATCATCAGCATAACAGTGAAAGCTAACACTGTGTTTCCTGATGATATTTCCAAAGGGTAACATGTAAAGCGTAAAGAGTAACGGCCCTAGTACTGAGCCTTGAGGTACTCCATACTGCACTGTGAACGATATGATACCTCTTCATTCACTGCTACGAATTGATGGCAGTCATATAAGTACGATTTAAACCATGCTAATGCACTTCCATTAATGCCAACAAAGTGTTCTAGCCTATGCAAAAGAATAGTGTGCTCAATAGTGTCGAATGCAGCACTAAGATCCAATACCACTGATAGAGAGATACAACCATGATCAGATGATAAGAGCAGGTCATTTGTAACTCTAATCAGAGCAGCCTCAGTACTTTGATACGGTCTAAATCCTGACTGGAAATCCTCACAGATGCCATTTTTCTCTAAGAAGGAATATAATTGTGAGGAAGAAGGATTGCAACAAAAAGAAACAGAAGGAGGAGAGATAACGCAGAGGAAGGAGGAGAAAAAGTGAATGATGAGGATAAGGAACAGATGAAAGAACAGGACACCCAATGGATGAAAATTGAAATATCGGACAGTTTTAAAAAATCTTCTGGATAACGTGGAGAGAGATGGACATGGAATGGATGACCAAAACAAAGAAATGGACAGTGTAGAAGAAACAAGGATGGACAACATGGGAAAAGACAGAGGGGGGAGAGGACAAATAAGAAGGAGAACATTAAAGGTACAACCAAAAATTCAAGGAAAAAGATAATGACAAGTGTAAACTGATATGATGTGTTAAGAGGGCTGGAGAGAAAAGATGGAGAATAATGTTTTTTAGGTATTTATTTTTCTTTCCTTTAATGGTTTTAAGTTGTGTTACTTTTAATGCAAGAGGACTGTTGGACTTGAAAAAAAATAAAAAAGTTAAAGAAAAATGTAAAAAAGTAGACATCATTGCTTTACAGGAAACAAACTAGAGAGATGATGTGATGAACGATTTTAAAAAGAGATGGGATGGAGGCTTTTTATATAACAATGGAGATAGAAGCCTGGGGAGAGGAGTGGCATTTTTAATGAAGAATGAGATTTTTAAAATTAGTAAAGTTTTATATACAGATAATATTGGGAAATGTATGATAGTCGAAACGAAATATGATGGAAGAGAACTAATTTTGGTTAATGTGCATGCACCAACGGAGGAGAAGGAAAAGAAATGGGTTAAGAAGTATCATAAACAAGTATAAGGAAATAATAATGATGGGTGAATTTAATACAATTTTTAGCAAGCAAGACATAGCGGAAGGAATGGTTTTTAAAACAGATACAGGAAGAAAAGAACTGAAAGATTTGATTGAAGAAAACAACATGATTGATGTGTGGAGAGAAAGAAACGAAAAGAAAAAAGAGTTCTCAAGAAGACAAATAGTGGGCCAATTTGTGTGCAGATCCAGAATAGACTTTGTTTTATGTACAAGAATTGTAGAGAATTTTATAGAAAAGATTAAGTATGAGAACACCAGTTTTAGCGGTCACAAATTTTTATTTTTTAAAGTGGATTTTAGTAATGTATAGCGAGGGCCGGGGATTTGGATTTTAAATTCAGAGATTTTAAAAAATTAAGACTATGTTTTAGAGGTAAAAGAAATTATAGAAAATGAGAAGGAAAACTAAATTTTTAAAGAGGATAAGAGGATATGGTGGGAAAACGTAAAGTTATTATTAATTAAAAAATACTCAATAAAATATTGCAGTCTCGTATGCAAATGCAAAAAAGACACAAAGAAAAAGGAATTAAGCAAAGTCTTGAAAAAGAATTAAATGAAGAATATAAAGATATACAAAAGATAAGGGAAATGGAGTGAAAGCTGAAAGAAATAGAGGGAAAAAAATATGAAGGGGAAAGGTTAATGGTAAAGACTGTAATGTGTTAGTTTTTATTTTTATGATAACAATTGTCAAAACATGCAATATGGTTAAGAAGAAATATAGCAAAATATGAAAAAAGAGAAGTTGATGTGTGGATTCTGTTTAAAAATAAAATGCAACTTACTGTGAAGCTGTTAAGGGAATATTTTTAATGAATGACAAAGAGGATGATTTTATTCAAATGTTTGTAGAAGAAAACACTATGTTAGAGTATAAAATAGATGGTGTAACTTGGATATGGGAGAAATTTGAATGATTGTTATAAAAAAAAAATCTTGTCTGATCTCGGAAGCTAAGCAGGGTCAGGTCTGGTTAGTACTTGGATGGGAGACCGCCTGGGAATACCAGGTGCTATAAGCTTTAATTTTTTGGTCAATACTGATCTAATACACTGCGAATTAGGGTGGCTGATCTTTAAATAGCCCACTCTTTGCAGCAGCCCTAACTTATGGCCATACCACCCTGAGCGCGCCCGATCTCGTCTGATCTCGGAAGCTAAGCAGGGTCGGGCCTGGTTAGTACTTGGATGGGAGATTGCCTGGGATTACCAGGTGCTTTAAGCTTTAGTTTTTTCTTCAATACTGATCTCATACACTGCAAATTAGGGTGGCTGATCTTTAAATAGCCCAATCTTTGCAGCCCTCGCTAGTTGAAGCAGGAAGTGGTACAGCTTGCAGGAGAAAGCAAAACAAAAAGTGCTGCGAGTTGAGAACTGGAAACTGAAGCCTTTGTCTTTAAAACAACCTTTTTTTAAAAAGGGAAACTGTTGTGCAGTAAAGTTATTTAATCCCCAAACAGCTTTTGCTGTTTGGGGATAAATACTTTCTGTACTGAGAAGGCTACAACGCTGTGTGACAAAATGGAGAAGACAAGAGGCCAGGAGAAAAGGAACACAAGAAAAATGGACAGAGAACTGGATCAAAGAAGAAGAAATTATGATAAGAGGTTCACAGTGCTGGTGGAAATAGGAGAAGATAGAATAACGATGATGGAGATACTGAAGAAAGTGAGAAAAGAGTGTGGAGTGGTGATCGGCTGTAAATACAAAACACTGAAAGAATACAAGCTGACAATGGAAGAGGAAAAAGGAAGGAGAAGTTGTTGGATGGGCTAAAGATAAAGAATAGTCGGGTGATGGCGAAAGAGGTGGACTGTATGGAGATGGTGGTCTCTTTCCTTGGTCTACCAATGTACATACAGGACGAGGAGATACTAAGAAAGCAGTAGGAATGGGAGTAAAACCGGCCTCAAGAGTGAAAAGGAGAATGTGGCCGGGGACTGATATCGCTGATGGGACAAGAATTTTAAAGGTAAAATTCAATGATGTGGTAAAATCACTGCCGTATTCAACAAAGTTTGAGACATTAGGAGGGACGGAGCACTTCAGAGTAATACATGACAGGCAAGTGAAAGTCTGCCACCTGTGCATTCAGCCAGGTCATATTGTAAGAGACTGCCCGAGCTTCAGATGTTTTAAATGTGACAAGCAGGGCCATTATGCGAGAGAGTGCAAGGAAGCGAACTGCAATATGTGCAATATGCAACCTGGATTATGTGTGTGTGAAACCCTGGCGGAGACGGGTGAGGAAAACAGCAATGGGGAGGATTTGGATCTGTATGAGGTGGATGAGAAGGTGGAGATCGAAGGAAAGGAAGGTGAAATATTGAGACATATTGAGTTGGGAAGAAAGAACAGCGGAGTGGAGAGAGATTGAGGAGGTGAGCAGTCAAGAGAAGGAGGCTCTAGGGAGGAGGCGGAGAGAGAGAGAGAGAAAAAAGAAAGAGAGAGAAGCTGAACCCAGAAAGGAGTTGGCAACGAAGGGCTTGGAGTGTGAAGACTGAGAAGGGGAGACAGCGAAAGGTGATGGCGAGAGTCAGGAGGGTGAAAGTGTGAAAAGCTGCAGGCGGAGGGAGGTGGAGAAAAGAGAGAGGTGCCAGAAAGTCTAGCGACAATTGAGGACGAGGACATGGACACAAGCGAAGGGAAAAGGGTGCAGAAGAAAAGAAAGAAGAAAGAAATGAAGGAGCACACTGCAGAAAGTAAGTGCCTGGAGTTAACAAAATGAGTATGATTATTTTAAAAACTATGATACTTGTTTTGTGGGGCTTTATGAACATTGCCTGTTTGAATAGCAATGGATTAAGAGACGAAAATAAGTTTGAGAAGGTGAAGGAATTGTTAAAAGCTGATATATTCTGTTTGCAAGAGACACATTGGTCTGATGACATAATGGACAACATAAGAAAGAGGTGGGAAGGTGACATTTTTGTTAATCATGGGAATGCAAAATCCCGTGGCGTGGTGACCATGATAAAAGGAGATAGTTTAAATAATGTGAAGCAAGTGTACAAGGATGGTAATCAGAGACTGTTAGTGACTGAATTTGTGTTTCACAATGATTGTTTCAGGCTGATAAACATTTATGCACCTAACATAGAAAATTAAAGAAAAGAAGTCTTTAAAGAAATTAAACCGTTGTGTAAAGGCAACTATATAGTAGTTGGGGATTTCAATGTATGGTGCACGAGACTGGACGCGTCAAGTAGCGCAAACTTTAAATCAGATGTATCCAGAAAATATTTAACTGAATGGATGCAAAATGAGGACATAGTTGATGTATGGAGGGAAGAGAATCCCTACAAAAAAGACTTCTCTAGAAGACAATTGGTGATTGGAGTTTTGAAACAAAGCCGTATAGATTTATGTTTAACCAAAAGGGGAATGTTAAAATATGTAAAAAATGTGAAATATAAGTTTGTGGGAATAAGGGACCATGCTATGATGATGGTAACGATGGATGTAAACGAGGAGGAGAGAAGGGGGGGTTGGTGTTTGAATGCAGACTTGCTAAAAGAAGAGGCATACAAAGAAAATATAAAAAAATTGGTAGATTATGAAATGCAAAATTTATTATTTGATGAAAATGTATGTGAGTGGTGGGAAAAAATTAAAGGGACAATTAAAAAAAGAAGTATTAGATATGCAAAACAAAGGGACTTTATGAGAAGGAGTAAAGTTGAGGTAATGGAAAATGAATTGAAGAGGGAAGCAGAAAAAATAGAAAGTAATCCTGAGCAAGATAAAGAGCGCTTTATGCAGATAAAAGCAGAAATAGAAGAGTATGAAAAAGAAAAAAGGGTGCAATAATAAGGAGTAGAGCGCAGTATGCGTTGAAGGGAGAAAGAAGCACAAAGTTCTTTCTAAACTTAGAAAAGAAAAAGCAGAGAAAAAAGCATATAACAGAGCTGGAAAATGAAAAAGGTGATAAGATTACTGATTATGTGGAGATAATAAGAGAAGTAGAAATATTTTATAAGAAGCTATTTAAGAAAGAATGGGTAAAACAGGAGTGTGTGGATGAAGTTTTAAATACTGTGTGCAAGGTTAAGTGAAAGTGAAAAAATATATGTGAAGGTGACATAGGTATCGAAAAAATAAAAGAAGCAATAAAACAGACAAAGAAGAATAAAAGCCCGGGCTCATATGGCTTAACACATGAGTTTTATAAGACCTTTGAAGAGACTGTAGCACCAATATTGTGGAAGACTTATAGGAGTATGGAAGAGAGAGGGGAGATGCCAGAGTCTATGGGGTTAGGAGTAATTACAATACTATATAAAAATAAAGGAAGTCCACTTAAGCTAGGAAATTATAGACCGTTGAGTCTTTTAAACACGGATTATAAAATACAAATAGGATAAAAGAGGAAGTAGGGTCAATAGTATCACCAAGCCAAGCTTATAGCATAAAGGGAAGAGACATTACAGATACAATTTGCACAATAAGGGACATAGTAGACTGGATGGGGAAAGATGGGAAAGGGGGATTGGTTTTATCTATAGTCTTAAGGCATTTGACAGGGTGGAACATAGCTTTATAGAACAGACAATGGGGAGATTTGGGTTTGGAGAGAAGATGCAAAAGTAGATAAAAATAACATATGAAAATGCTAAAAGTTGTGTTAAAGTTAATGGGGTGTTAACTGGCCCCTTTCCGTTAGAGAGGGCAGTAAGGCAAGGTTGTCCATTGTCTGCAATATTGTATTCAATAACAGCCGAGCCGCTGGCAACACTAATATATATTTATTTATATATATATTACATCTGGGGAGAAAAAATGTGAAAGGATGTGATGTTCAGAACATGGTAACTACAGTAAATATCAAAGTGGATATATCATGAAATCCTGTTGCTCACCATAAATACATTATTGCTAGCTACTGTAACTTTGATTAGTTCACACTGTAGATCATGGGGTTGTTAATGAACAGTTCTTTCATAAATTAATCGATGATATGTGATAAGCTTTATTTTAACTCTCAATTTTTTTTTTTGATTTTAGCAAAAACCTTTAGAAAAAAAAATCACAATTATAACTTTTCTTTCTTTGTGTCCAGGGCAAGAGGAAACGGAACATGCACCATCAGGAGCATCTTTCTGTTTTAAGAGAGATGCAGGTGGCTGATATTCAACAGCAGGAACTGAACCCGGCACAGAGGGAGCTACATTTGCAGATGGCAATAGATGAGGCCCGGCAAGCAAGGGAGCAGGAAGCGGCCTTAAGGAGGGAGGAAAATGCACAAACGGCTGCATTCAATCAAGCCTTTCTCAACGTCATGGGAATGCTTGTACAGGCGATGAATAACAGAACAGAACAGTGACAGAACTGACAAGAACAGAACTCTCTGCCCGACTAAAACCTCCCTAGTCCATACTTCACGGAAATAGTTAATTTTTTTACTTGTTTTTCCTGTGAATGTTTTTCTACTACATACGTTTGTGCACAACATTTAAAGTTTGTTTAGTGTAAATTTTTTACTTTTAAATGTTTATATATGTCTTATTTATATATTTTTTTTTTTTTGCACTACATACATTTTCACATTTAAAGTTTGCTTGGTGTACATTCTTTACTTTTAAATTTGTCTTTATATATGTCTTTATATTTTCTTTATATACATTTTTTGCACTACATACATTAGTACTTTGTTTAACGTTTGATCTGTTTACATTTTTCTTAAATAAAATTTACTTGTCAAAACGTGTACTTTCCTTTTTTATGGTGCATGTGGATAAGAGCAACAGGTTTCATCAAGCTAAATGTCACAATTTAAAAGATTAATAGTACACTTTTACTTAAAACTCACTTTAAACCACTATTGAGTATTTGTATCATATTCTGCTCGTGGTTTAAAATAGTGTTTGGGCATAAAATGAACAAAAATGCTATTCTGTATGACAAAATATTTAAAAGAACATGTGATAATTATTTCTCCAAATGTGCACACAATTGGATAAGAGCCCTGATGAATGCTGTATATTGCATGTAAGTCAACACAAACCTGAGAAAACATGATTGAGTGCATTATGAGTGATAATTCCTATTCAAAACATCAAATGTTACAGATTAATAATTTTGCACTCCTGGAATAAATTAAGAATTTAATGTCACTGCAAAGCAGATTTATCATAAACAGTGGTCAAATATCAACGCTGGAGTCGTAAGGCAACACCATCTTCCTTTTAATCTACCAAAAGCATTTTCAACCACTACACGTGCTCTGGAGATTTTCATGTTGTAGAACCGCTGTTCCGCTGTTAGCCGTCCAGTGTCAATGAATGGTTTTAATAGCCAGTTCTGCAAGGGATAGGCAGAGTCTCCAAGGATGTAGTAGCCAACATTCACCCCAGCAATGTTTTTGGTGCTAGCTGGTATGTGGTTTCCAAGGCTTGCCACCTCCCACAGTGTGGACAGTCTCAAAACCCGAGCATCATGCAGGCTTCCAGGCAGTCCTGTGAACACATTCCAGAAAAGTCCCTTTCCATCCACAACACCTTAAAGAATGATGGAGTGCCAGCCTTTACGGTTGAAATAGTCACAGTGATAGTCTTGTGGTGCTATTATGGGTATGTGTGATCCATCAATAGCACCAATACACTGTGGAAGTCCCCATCTGTTCTCAATGTAGGCAGCCATTTCTTTAAACCTCTCCTGATCTGGAAAACGAATTTGTTCTGGTATCAACAACGTCTCTGCTGCAGCACAGAACTCCTGAACACACCGACACACAGTCTAAATAATCTATACACCTGTATCTCCAAAAACTTACGCAGTCAGATCCGGTAGCAAGCTTCCATAGTGCGATGGCCACTCTCTTCTTTAGAGGAATACACCTGCGGAAGCTTGTGTCCTGTCTCTCCATCACTGGACGCAGTTTGTTGTACAAGTATATAAATGTTTCTTCGGACATTCTGAAGTTCTGAACCCACTGCGTGTTTGTAAACCCAGGAACAATCACACCCCAACACAGAGAAACTCTGTTAAATGTCCAAACAGATGGTCTGTGACGGCGACTTTGCAAAATATGATACATCTGAAATACACAGAGTACACATTTTAATACCTACAATTGTCAGCTAAATCCATTATATGCTTTGTGACAATATAGCGATTGAGACCCTAAACAAGATTAGCTTACCCTCGTGCGCCGTCAGGCAAATCGAGTGATGTCGTCATCTTCGCTTCGTTGTAAGAGTTCCCAGACTCGTTTCGTTTTTTTTTGCAGTAATTTGTTTTGCTGCCATCAGCCTCATTTTAAACACATTTCTCCGTCTTGAAGTTAAAAACATCCACATGCCGAGAATCAAGAACACCATCCCCTCGATAGGCTCCATTGTTTCTGTGTTGTGCGTTTGAAATATGGCGCGTTTAGGATGATGTCATGAACCGTACCGAGCCGTACCATGCAGTGAAAAAACGCCAATAGTGACCCGATCCGTCCCCCTCACTGTCTCAATTAAAGGCTCTATTGGTAAACAGAGGATTAATCAGGGTTTCTATGTACATTAGCCTAAGTAGAAGCGACCCGGCCCACCATTACTTGTGTACTTTACGTGTACCCACCATTACGTGTACTGAGCGATTTTTGAACCACGCTTTTGACCGCAGTGTCTGAAAAAAGTCCCAAAACACACTTGTAGCCAATCAGCAGTAAGGGGCCGTGTCTTGTCCTGATAGCAAGAAGAGAGTGCTCAGTTTGAGTGCGCAGGACGCATATTACATTACATTTACATTTAGTCATTTAGCAGACGCTTTTATCCAAAATTAGCATATTAGCAAATCAGCTGTACATTGAGAGAGATGGCAGATAAAAAAGAGGAAAATATCAAAGAAACAAAACCTTAAAAACAAGGGTTACAATCAGGCAAGAGGTAGGACCCACGTAAATATCGGAGCAGCTTTCTAACGGTGGAGAGATAGGTGAGTAACATTGATTTTGCTTTGTTTCACAAAACGTATCCATGTTGGCTTTTGTTTATATATGCTTGTGTGTCATCTTCACTTGTTTCCGCGATCGTCGTTGCCATGGTTGCGTATGTACGTGTGGGGCGAAGATTTCAAAATAGGGGCGAGGCACGGTGGCCGAGAGAGCTCAAGGTGCTGCAACTTCACAAAACACATTTAAATAGAAAAAGCACCAGAAAATTAAATACAGAAACGAGCTGCAAATACTCAACACAAAATTACACCAACAAAACAAAAATGTACCTTTTTTTTGGCTTATTGATTACCATTTGAATAACCACAGTTGTACAATTACCATGGTTAAACTGTGGTTAGAGTAGTAAATCCATGGTTAATTTGTGCATGATTACATAACCATTTTTTGTTTGCTTTTTATATATAATAAATGTATTTATTAATTTTAATTAATTTCAATAGTAAAACCAAGGTAAGGTAAGTTGTAAAAGTAAGTTAGCCAGCTTACATAGCCTTTTACAGTTACAGTAATTGTGTATTTAGTCAGCTTATTTAGGCTAATAATATCCACACAAAACAAGCAATGTGGGAGATTTTTATTAATAAGATTTTTTATCAATCAAGTATAATTAAGGTGAATTTAGTCACATATGTCAATAGTTATTATTCCATTATAATCCTATGGTTTTAGTATAGGAAAAAAGATGCCTACGTGGCCAGGATGTACCACCAGATGAGAAACATCTGGGGAGACCAACAAAAGGGCCTTTCTCTTTATCAAAACAAGTAGGGGGCCCCATCTCTCTAGGGAAGGATCGAATTGTAAGCCTAAGAAAAATTATGGAATATTGGGAACGCCCTGTATATGGTATATAAGGAGATACCACATAACATTCGAGAGATCTTCTCGCAGAGAACATCTCGGCTTCGTTTCTCTCTGAAATAAAGTCTATCTTCTGGAAACAAAACCCCAAGACTGAGTGTGATCCCTCAGATCCATGGCAGCAGACACGACACTACAGCAACAACAACAAAAAAAAGCTAAGGGATTGTATCATCAGGATGTTAAAATAAACAAAGATCTTTTCAGAGCAAACATTGATCAATTATGTCCCAGCCCTGCTAACACACGACGCAACAGTTATGTAACGTATTGATAATTTTTGGTAATTCCGTGACTTACCAATTGACAACGGAAATACGACGTCGCATGCCCGTAATATTATTACCATCACATTACCAACTCACAACGTCGTCAGTACATCCTTCCAACGTGACCAGACAACCAAGATCGTCCCAGATAGGTTCTCTATTCGTAATATATTGGTAACTTCATGACTTACTGGCATTACCATAACTTTTGTACGTTCTTTATATGCTCTCTGAGTATAGTGCTATTTAAAAGTGTAATTAAACTTCAGACACAAGATTGAAGGTTCCTTAAATATAAAATGTGTTTCTTTTCACCACGTCTGAATATGGACATGCTTTTAATATATAGTGACGTGACATACAGCGCGCGCGCTTCCAATTTATAATAAATAAATAAATAGGTTGATAAAATGTATAAAACAAAGTAAAAACAAAAGTCTTGAGCTCTGTAAAGATGCTAAAACCCTTTTTTAATTGTTTTTATAGAGTTACCATGGCAACTGCCGACACATCAGCTGCTGGAGAGGAGAGGACTCGTCTGACACTTTCTCTGTTTCTCGTCAGTTATACCTAAAATGGGCTGAAACTAATTCAAACCACTGTTTCAAACACGTTTTGATTTTTCATTGTAAACAAATATTGATAAAAATTGTACTGTGATTTCAGGAGTCTAAAAAACCCTCTAAAACAGAGGGGAAGTTCCAAGAAAATTTCTAATGGGAGCTGCTGACAGATATAGAAAACACAGGTGATCAGAGAAAGCTTATTAAATAACTTCATATTTATGTTTTACAATATATCATCATGCATCTGTAAAATCTAAAAATGTGAATTCTGTTATCTTAAGATTTTTTTGTATGTTTTCCATATTACTATTTTTCTTTTCTGCATTTCACCTATGCTCTAGTTTGTTTCTAATAAAGAGTTGTCAAAAATACGTCACTTTCTGTTTATTGCTACAGTGTGTTTTGAATTTGAGCTCCGTCAAGTTAAATCTTTATCATCTATTTTTTATCGTAAAATCAATTTTATACACCATCATTTTTGTTTCTATAATGTGTGGATATATCCTCTATTGTATTCTACAACAAAAACAATCAGAGTGCCTTGTTATCACTAATTTTATTTTGATTTCCAGAGTCTGCTGTTAGCTTATAGCCCGTTAGGTTGCCGCTAATCTCGCTTACATTGCTAATACTCTATTCACACACATTACCATTGTTTTACTCACTGTTACTTGCATCAATGGCGGATGTGTGTCTACCTTTGAGTGCAGCTCGAGCTGGAGGCCGAGGAGAAGCAGATCCGTGACCTCGTGGAGAAGCAGGCTCAGCTGAGAGCGGAGAGCCATGCTGGAAACATTCAGGGGTTGACGCTCATAAGTCCGGGGTAAGTATACAGCACACTGCTAACTCTCCCACCACCTCTACTCTGTGTGGTTCTCTGCACAGGCCCGGTGTACCCAGGACGTGATCTTCCCAGATGTCCTTCACCCCGTGCCACAGCGTAAGACATGAGCCAGGCCCTGGGTGACGACTTCTCTTCCTCCTCTGCCTCCGGTTTTCGGGATCTCCACCCGGAAACTGATTTGCCCCACTTCGTGAGATGGAACACGACGCTGTAATCATCGGAGACTCCATTGTCCGGCACGTTCGTGCTATGTTAGCTGAAGGTAATGTGCACACTCACTGTTTCCCTGTTGCTCGTGTTCTTGATATTTCTGCACAGATACCTAGGGGCTGGGTATTGTTCAAAATCTTTCGATCCGGTGCCAATTTCGATACCTCAGTTTCGATACCTGTTCCTAACGATACTTTTTTCATACCAATTTTATGAAATCCATTTTAACAATATGAGTGAACACATTACCTCACATTACCTTTGGTTTTATTTTTTCAGTTTGACTCATGCTCCTTAGCCAGTGCACAAACGAACAAAAAATGTTTTATAAAGAGCTCATGCTCACCAAAGCTGAATTTATTTTAATAAAAAATATAGTAAAACTTGTAATATTGTGAAATAGTATTACAATTTAAAGGGGTGGTAAAACACGATTTCACTTTTCTAACTTTAGCTAGTGTGTAATGTTCCTGTTTGAGCATAAACAACACCTGCAAAGTAACAACATTCAAAGTTTTAAGCAAAGGGAGATATTTGCTTTTAAAAAAATCAATTTCTAAGGACTACAGCAAACGGCCGGTAGGGACTACACGACATTCCTCCAGGGTTGCTGACGTCACTAAGCCCAATATTTACATAAACCCCTCCTCCGAGAATATTAAATAAGGGGGGGCGAGGCCATTTTATATTGCTGTGGAGAAGAGTTGTTGTGGTGTAGTTAGTAGGCTGGAGTGTCGTTGCCGCGATGCCGACGAAACGCTGTTATTTTCATCCGGATTGCAGGTCCACTTTGTTCAGCCTTCCTAAGGACGGGGAAGTTAGGGATCAATGGTTAAAATTTATTTTTAACTCGGTCCCTCATAATTATTACCCAAATCTCGCTCTCTGTGCTGCACATTTTACGGAGGAAAGCTTCCACAATATTCGCGAGTTCAATGCAGGATTTGCACAACGGCTTGTCCTGAAAGATGGAGCAGTTCCAACTTTAAAAACAGAAGCTGTTTACGGGCCACAACCTGTAAGTATGATTTATTTTTCGTCCTTGTGTTTTACTGTGATAGTTTGTATTGTTAATTGTACGTTGTAGCAAGAAAGTGAACAAATGACAACGCTGTTTGACTCTGCAAACCCGTTTGTTAAATGCTCATTCATACTTAACGTTATCCGACAAACACCTAACCTTACAAACTTTTTTTTTTTTTAATTTCAACAGCGAACTTGGAATTAGTGTATATTATTCTTTGATTGGAGCTTTTATGTATTGTTTATCTACATGTTTGTTTTTCTGCAGGCATGCTAAACATGGTTCTGTGTTTGATTTGTCTACTGTAGTAAAGCCAATGTTTAGTGTTCGTTTTGGGTTAATAGTTCTTGCGACAGATATTTGGCTATTATCGTTCTAAAAATACAAAAGTAACTGTTCCATTCAGTAGCGATTACTATAGATCCGCAGTCTTTAAAAAAAAAATTAAAAAAATCTCTTTGAGGACTGTAATATAATTTGTTAGAACAATTATATGAAATTCTTGCTTATGAAGCTTTTTTTTGTGGTCTAATGATTATTATCAAGTAATTCATTTTTTTCCACTCTTTTACATGTCAAATGTATGTTTTAAGCTGTAATTTGATCATTGATTACATATTGTCATTATTTCTTACAGACAACATCTCAGCAGGGTTCGAGTTCCCAAGAGTTCCCCACTACATCTACACTTCATGAAGTTGGATGTCAGTCAGACCCTATAGAGACTAAAACTGTAGCCACAGAGATAAAGCCAAAGATGCGATCAGTGGGCACACAACTTTCATTGGGTACACTGAGCAATTTCCACTTAAGGAGCAAAGGTATTAAATACAGACATTAAAGGTTTATGTGTTACTTTATCATATGCAGTACTAGTACATATTGTTTTTTTTTATTATAATTGTTATACCGGCTACTGAAAATTATGTGTATTAGAAAGTGGCTTATGTTTCTCACTGTAAAAAAAAAATGTAATAGCATGACAGATGGTTATGAGTAATTGTATTTTTTCCTTTTTTTTGTACTTTTAGGCATTCAGGCAACATATTATGGTCATGATGTGGGCACCCAAACAACTGACATGTTTCCTGATGTGCAGCTGTCTTCAACACCAGTAAGGGGCTCAGTCTTCAGGCCCAGTAAGAGACCTCGTCTGGTGTTAGATGAGGAAGAAGAATCAGAATTAAATGTCGAACCCAATGATTCCACATATAACCCAGATTCTGTTGTCACTGAAGAATCAGAATTGGCGTAAGATATAAATACATATTTACACACATTTTTACCAATAAATTTGTGTTTAAAAATATATATAACATGAAAGCAACTTACTAATATTTATTCTTTTTATATTGCCTTAGGATAGATCCACAACCCGACCACAGCGATAACAAATACATTGTTTTTGAAAGCTGTCTTCGAGAGCTGTTTGTGTCCTGTCCAGTTTGGAAGACAAAGTGTGTTGTCCAGAGCAGACGAAGGTGGACTTTTGTTGCATTCACCCAGCTTTGTGAAAAGTGTAACTACCACAGACAGTGGCAGAGCCAGCCCATTGTAGGGAGTACCCCACTTGGAAACCTGCTATTGTCTGCTGCAACGTATTTTACCGGTGGATCTTTTAAACAACTAGAGGAGGTATTACAATTACAATAAAATTCACAAAAAAGTATTTAGATTTTCAAAGCAATTAAGCACCATATCAATGTTATTTGATTTCTATGTTAATAGATTTTCAAGGCCATGAAGCTCCAGATGATGCATTTTGTAACTTTTAGGATTCATGCCAGGAATTTCATTGAGCCTACCATAATACACAAGTGGAACCAAGATCAACTGAATCTTATAAGACAGCTGCAAGAGGGAGGAAATGTTGCTGTGGCTGGAGATATGCGTGCTGACACGCCAGGTACATTTAAAGTATATAAAAAAATTCACGCTGTTTATTTTATAGTCTTTGAGTTTTCCTAAAATATTATGATCCTGATGTTCTCAGTTATGTTCTAATATATGATTGATGTTTACAATAGGACACTCAGCCAAATTTGGCAGCTACACCATTATGCACATGGAAACCAACAAAATTCTGGATCTTCAACTAGTTCAGGTTAGTAATTCCTAAGCATTTTTTTTTTTTTAAAAAATTGTTACACTTTCTTTAATCTGTTATTGTTTATACTCTTTCATTTGAAATGTTGTGTACCCAACAACAGAGCAACGAGGTTGGTGGCAGTTATCATATGGAAAAGGAAGGATTGAAGCGTTGTCTCGATAAGCTGGAGTCTAATGGTTTAGCTGTTGACTACATAGTCACCGATCGCCATCCGCAGATTCAGAAGTACCTGAGGGACCGCAATATCACTCAGTTCTATGACGTGTGGCACTTTGAGAAAGGTAATTAATTATCTTTGTATTATTAATCAAATACATAGTTGATTCTTGTTAAATTAATTGTGTTTAACTGTTCAACCTAACTTGTAAATTTTTATTTTTGGGGTAATTTGATTATCTTGAAATAATGATTGTACAACAAAGCATTTACTTTGTAAAGGTTTATCTAAGAAACTTGACAAACTTTCAAAAATGAAGGACTGCGAGGTGCTGAAAAAATGGTTGCACAGCATCAAAAACCATGTTTACTGGAGTGCGATTTCCTCTGAGTCTGGGCCAGAAAAGGTGGCGAAGTGGAATTCACTGCAGAACCACATACAAAATGTACATGTTCATGATAATCACCTCTTCCCCAAGTGTGAACACCCAGACAAAGTTTCCAGGGATCCAAAAAAATGGTTCCAACCAGGTATGACTGTATAGAGAGACAAATGACAATAAAATGACAGTAAACTGGTAAAATTGAGATTTTCTACATATTATTTTATCTGTTTGGTTACAGGATCAATAGCGCTCCATAAAGTGGAAAAGCTATTATACAACAAGAGAGTTCTCAAGGATATAGAAAAGCTCAGCCACCACTTTCAGACATCATCACTGGAGGCGTTCCACAGTCTGATTTTGTGTTTTGCCCCAAAGAATGTGATTTTCCCTTTCATTGGAATGTTGTGCAGGTAATAATCTTTGACATATTCAGTGATATTTATAAACATTGTTTCTAACAATTGTTATGGAAATGTTTTTTTTATTCATTATTTTATTAATATTAATGATATTTCCCTATAATAAATAATGTTCTTTCCTAATAAGGCAGAAAAAGGTTCAATAGGTTAGGAGCCTTGCCTGTTGCCCTATGTTATCTATGTTATGAGTAGCAGAGATATAAAGAGGTAGAAAGCCTCCCATCTTGGCGAGCACTCTCACATTCTCTTGACTCACTGTGCGACTGTGAGCCTTTCTTGCAAGAAAGAAACCATTATAATTGATTGAACATTTGTCTCTTATTCTGAATTGTTTGTTTGTCACAATACAGTCTACTAATCATTTTATATTTTATGGATTGTGCAATGATTACAGGCTGTATCTTGCAGCGATGCACTATAATGAAAATGCTAACCGTGAGCAGGCAACAACAACTGAAGGACAGGCTGTGTATAAGTTCATTTTTCCAAAGTCCAAAAAAGGGGAATGCACAGCAAAGCCAGTGAAAATAGAACCAACATACAGTAAGTTGTAAAATATGTTTTATTAACAATAATATAAAAAAAACCTGTAATAAAATAAATATAAGCTTACAAAAAATATTTATAAATATTACACAAATGTTAATTATAAAACAAAGGATCGATTATTTATCAGTAATTATGTAAAACCATATAGTGACTCAGTATTCTGTTTTGTTACAGACTATGTCGATGACCTTATGAGCCTTCTGATACATAAAGTCTTCGTGGACCCCAAGCCATATGCGGAAGAGCTGCACGCAATCCCCATTCCACCTTCTCTGTCATCACAGTTTGAAAAACCCTCCAAAGAAGAGGTGATTGCCCACCGTGTGTCACGATTCAGTCGAGGGGTGGCCGGAACCCAACATACTGTCCTGCTGGATCAGGAAACTGTAGGCGGATCCGGTTAACAACACATGATGGGATGACAACCCTCACACTACGTCCTAGGTAGCCCCAGCACCAGATGACAAAGCTGCGATAGGCCAGATAACGGAAACGCCTATAGCAGGAATAGAAAACCTCAATATTGTATATAAAACCAGTGGTATATTGGAAACATGTGTATGTGATGTGAAAATATGTTTGATAAAAATTGATATTTTGATAGTTTTTGTCTTTGAATAACATGTCTTGTGTAAATCTATTTTGTATCTGTTGTCTTTTACTTATATTATTTTACACAACATAATTTCAGAAAATTTAATAAATACTTACTCCTCTTCATTTCGGCGTCTCACTGGTCCATAGTCGGCTCTGTAAATATTATTGATATTTTGTAAAGTATATGGATTTAAGCAGTTTGGTTCAAAACCTGGATGCTCAACCATACATGTTGGAGGGTCTGGAACCTCCATCATTCGTTTTACAACCTAAACAGTAATGTAAGACAATGAGTACATACTGTACAATTAACCCATGTTCGCCTTTTAAATATGAAAAAAAGGATTATACAGAACTATTAACACGTTATTCATAATATTGGTACTAGCTTATTACACTACCTTCTGTATTTCTTTGCAGCAGATGTTTTCCTCTTCAGTTGGCATTTTTACACAGTTATTACATCAACAACAACAACAAAAAAACATACCATTCTGAAACGTCGTTTAACAGTCGTTCTTGAACAGGTTCTGCTCGATCATCTTCACTAAAATTTTCTGGGTCCGATTCGGGCTCAAATTGGTATGGTTTTATTGACGCCATTGTTTCTAATACCACCAAAGCACTGACTACTGGTAAAGGTAAGGGGCGTGACATTTCCGAACAACATGCACTAGTCAGTTAGCGAATCACAACACACTCGGCCAGCTAACCAATCTGAGCCCATTGCTATTTTTGAGGGACTGGCTTCACAGAACCCGGAAACCATCAGACCGTTTTACAAGGAGGGACAGAGCAGTGTAGAATAAAGGTAAAATATATGAAAAATAATGCAATTTTTTAAAAAACGAAGCATTAACACATGTTACAGTGCACCCCACAAACACAATCAAGCCTTCGAAAAAACGTGTTTTACCACCCCTTTAAAATCGTATTTGAATATATTTCAAAATGTAATTTATTCCTGTGATGTCAAAGCTGATTTTTCAAAATCATTACTTCAGTGTCACATGACCCTTCAGAAATATCAAAACAGTTCGCTGCTTAATATTTTGGAAACTATGATACATTTTTTTCATGATTCTTTGATGAATAAAAAATTAAAAAGAACAGCATTTATTTAAAAACAAAATATTTTGTAACGTAACATGTTTTAATATCACCTTTGATAACTTTAATGCATCCTTACTTAAAAAAAAATCTGACTAACCAACACATTTTTGAACGGCAGTGTACATTCAGTAGTTATTATTTATTGCAATATAAACACTGTCAGAGTGATCAACAAGGTATCTCTTCATTTACCAGTCGAAGACGGAGCAACTTTCTGCTCTTAAGTTTACTCCGTGCACTACCAAGGTCTTCATCATATTTGTCGTGGCACTGGTCTTTGCAGCAATTATTTTACCGCAAATACTGCATCGCGCTCTTGGCGTCGAGCCTGGAGAAATTTACCCACACTTTTGATCGACTTTTCCACATCTTTAAGGTATTATGTGTGTGTGCTCGCGTCTCATATAAGTATGCGCGTGGAGAGTTTGTGCGTGCGCGCACCTCATATGAGTGTATGTGCGCGGAGAATTCCGCGCGTCTCGTGTGTGTAGAGTTTGTGTGTGTGTGAGTGAGTTTATGTGTGTTGTTGTGCATTTCATATGTACTTGTTTGAGCACTGACGTTGACGAATTAACTCCTTAGGTATCGAAATCTGGAACTGAACAACATGTCATTTTTCGATACTCGATAGTATCGAGGCAATTCGGTTGGTACCTAAAAAGTATCGAACTCGGTACCCAGCCCTACAGATACCTGCGATCCTGAAGAGTGAAGAGAGCATCGGAGCGGTCGTGCTTCCCACCGGGGTTAAAGACACCACGCAGCGGCAGACGGAGACACTAAAGAGGGACTTCAGGAGCCTGATCGAGACGGTGCGCAGCGTGATGTCCGTGGCGATGATCATCGTGTCAGGACCGCTTACCATGTATAGACGAGGACACGAAAGGTTCAGTAGTCTTTTTGCTTTAAATGAATAGTTATTGTCATGGTGTAAAGAACAGAAACTGCTCTTTGTTAATAATTGGAATCTTTTCTGGGAGATTCCAGAAAATCTCCCAGAAAAGGCTTTTTAGTGCTGATGGCCTGCACCCCAGCAGAGTCGGAGCAGAACTCCTGTTGGACAACATCTCCAGAACGCAATGCTCCATATGACTAGTAAGCCATTTCTCAAATAACTGCTATGATGGTTTTTGTTCTACCCACTTAAATAGAAGTGCTTGTGCTGTCCAATCAATAAAGACTGTATCTGTTCCAGTGTTAATTTTGGCAGGCATTTTTGATTTAGCATTAGTCTTTATCTTGAGATGAAAATGCTTAATAGTCATATTAACATGAGTCTTTCATAATTCTATCATAGTTTTAGTCTAGTTTTAGTCGATGAAAAGTCATTGCATTTTTTCAACTTTGTCATTACTTTTAGTCAAACTGCAGTTACCAACATTTATTTTGGTAGCTATTTTATATGTAGTCTTCAAACAAAAATAGTAATTAATTCTCTCTTTAGACCATATTAATTAAGCTTATGAGAAATTTGAATCAAGGATTGAATTTGGAAAAACTTGAATAAATGATAACAATTTTCATTTTTGGGTGAACTATCCTTTTAACAGTAGTGAAAAGGGAACAACTTATAGAAAATTATAGTTGTTCATATATAATATATACAATTTATAATTTTTGAAAGAAGCAGAATAAGACAATAAGACAAATACAAAAGAGATACAAATTAAACTCATTTTTCAGATACAGTAGGTTTACTTTACATATTAATTTAACATCTTTTGTTGGTTAACATTAATGACTCGGATAGGTACTTTATTAGGAAAGTGATAAAAAGTGATGTGACGTGGCCAAGTATGGTGACCCATACTCAGAATTCGTGCTCTGCATTTATCCCATCCAAAGTGCACAAACACAGCAGTGAACACACACACACACTGTGAACAAACACCCGGAGCAGCCATTTTTTGCTGCGGCGCCCAGGGAGCAGTTGGGGCATCGGTGCCTTGCTCAAGGGCACCTCAGTCGTGGTATTGAAGGTGGGAGAAAGCGCTGTACATTCACTCCCCATACCTACAATCCCTGCCGATATGAGAGTCGAACCCGCAACCTTTTTGGGTGATGAGTCCAACTCTCTAACCATTAGGCTCGACTTCCCCAAATGTGCTTGAATGCTGTTCCTTTAAGACGGAAGGCATGCATGTAATGCTAACACACGTAGTAGTAGGCTGTGTACATTCTATAGTCGTTATTTCAAACCGGACTTTTATTTTGACGGGTTGCCATGAATACATTTATAGTTCTGTGTATGTGATATGACGTTAGTTTTACTCAAATCAAATGGTTAAATGCTCATGAAGTTACTCTCAGAGCAGCTCTGGAGATGTTGTTCATTTGTTTATATCCTCATTTATTGAGACGGCAGACACTGAAATCACCACGAGCGTCAAACACGCTTCAGTGCGTGTGTACGTGCGTGTGTGTGTGTAAACTGCGAGCCAGCGCAATTCATTAACAGAGACAGGCAAAACATGCAGGATTCATATTTAAATCGACTTTTGCGGCTTTATATTTACAGGTTCTAGTCCATATCGTGATTTGATTTAAGTGGAATGACTTACTTTTATTTAATTAATTCAAAATTTGAGAATTCCGTGACATTCCGCGTTAAACTGTGAATTCTGTTTTAATGACTGGATAAAGACTTCACTGCATAATTTTCCTGCTTATCATGCGGCCACTTGCCTGATGTGTACATAATATCTTACATACCTTACATTACATACCACTGGTGAAAGGGCCAGTGTAATGCAAATATATCTGAAAGGTCTGCACGAGGATATATAGGGCCGTATACAGATTTCCTAAAAGAATTCGCAGATTTCCTCTCAGACCTATTGGTTACTGTTGATAAAGCACTAATTGTCAGAGATTTTGACATTCACATTGATAATACAAATGATGCATTAGGACATGCATTTACTGACTTAATAAACTTTTTTTGGAGTCAAGCAAAATGTCACCGGGCCCACTCATCGTTTTAATCATGCGCTAGATTTAATTATAGCGCATGGAATCGATCTTACTGATATAGATATCGTACCTCAAAGTGATGATGTTACTGACCACTTCCTTGTATCGTGCATGCTGCATATTACTGATTAACTATATTTCCAAAATACATTTATAACAATCATTGTTAATGTTTGAATTGTATTTCAGGGCAGTTTGTGAAGACAGATAATCAAGAGATGTGACAAACTGTACAGAAGTCAGTTCCAGATCCACCCTCCACACCAGACCTCTTTCTCATATGGATTGCTGTCTACTAGCATATTGTGTTCTCTTCAGACTTCGGTGGATGCAGATATTACTCAGGGACATGAACACTTGAATATTGCAAGAATAGAGAAAGTAAGAATTACTTAAGATTTAAGAGTTTAATGTTAATTGCTTAACCCTTATGCGTGTTGGGGACGTTTTCGTCCACTAGGGGGTAAAGTTGAGTCTTATTTTGGCCACAACTTTCCCTGTGTTTCAGCAAATGCATCAAGGTAAGAGCGCAAAGGTCTCTCTTACACACTCTCTCTCTCTCTCTCTCTCTCTCTCTCTCTCACACACACACACACACAATATAATATGCTGTTATACTCCATATAGCTCCATATACAAGTCAGAAACTAAGCTTTTTTTTGCACAGGCCTATCTAAAGGGTTAATGGTCCCACCTAGTGATCAACAGTAAAAATAACAAATTTTACCTCTTCCCAACAGGGAAAACCACCAACAATCAAGAATCTCACACACACACAAACACTATAATTTGCTGTTATACTCCATTTAACTCCATTTACAAGCCAGAAACTAAGCCTTTTTTTCATAGGCCTATCTAAATGGTTAATGGTGCCACCTAGTGATCAACTGTAAAAACAACAAATTTTACCTCTTCCCAACAGGGAAAACCACCAACCAACAAGAATGCATGATTTTATGGTGTCATGGCTTTGCAATCAAAAAATGTCATTATAATGGAAGTCAATGGGGCAAAAACAGCCACAAACAATAAATGAGGGAGAGAAAAAAATAAAATCTAATGCTGCACAAAAACTAAAAATGCATCAAAGCCAATGTTGTTACTAATCTTTCTTTGACATGCCCAAGAATGTGATAAAAAGTAAAAAAAAAAAAAAAATCCAGCCACAATTACTTTTATATTGAAAATAAGTCATTTTGTTTGTTTTTTTCCCCCCAAATCAGTGACATCATTTATGAACTTGGCAATTAAAGAGTTAAAATATTGGATTTTTTTAAAAACATTTGGTAGTTTAATCAGGACTGAGGTTGAGTAATAGATTTATGCAAAAAAAAAAGAAAAAAAAAATATTTATCTGATACATTTTTACAGCAGTTTAATTGAGTGGATGTTTTCATCCCGGACATAACGAAAGGGTAGTGAATTTGAACAATGCACAAGGGTTAAACATATATATATATATATATATATATATATATATATATATATATATATATATATATATATATTATACTATACATTATACATATATATATACAAATACATCAGGCTTTTTTTTTTCTTTGGTTTCCAAAGCACCTAAAAGCCAATTCACACCACCATACTCCAACAGGCTAAACACAGTTCAAACAAAACAAAATAAGCATGTTTTTTTAAATAGTTTTTTTGGCAGTGTGAACTGGCCATAATGCTGTATAATAGGTGTGAGATTAATTAAACTTGATTTGCTATAATACATCTGTTCATAAGATATTGCATATGATTTTCAATTAATTATTTGTAGTGGTTTGGTTAAGGGTGTGATTAGCTCATGTATTATTGTGGGAGCATGTGATTAGTTGATGAATTGTGTGCATGCTTAATGATGAAACATAAAAATTTAAATGCAATGGGCTGAGTGCCTACTAAGACTTGCATATTTGTGCATAATATTTTGACCCTGGATGCTTACAGAAGGATATAAATATTTAAATATATGTAAATTATTAATATATTTCAATCTATGTGCTTCTGTATGGGCTGAATGCTTTCATTCATATTTCGCTGTATATCCTATGTTTTTATTAATAATTTGGGTGTATTACTGTTCATATTTGTTTGTTAATAAACGAACTGAATTCATTTCAAGTCTGTATTCATCATTCACAGCTGCTGAAACAGCCTTTAAATTAGTTTGGGCATATGAGGACATAAGTTAGGTTAAACTACTGCATGTCTGCCCATAAAAAATAAATAATTATAAAAAATTACCAACTGATTACCAGCACACAACTACCGATCCGCGACGTTTCCATGACGTCGCAGTTACTTACTGGCAATGTCATAAAGTTACGTTGTGGTGACGTATACGCACCTTTCACTTTTCCGGTTGCCACAACGTAACTAGCTACGTCGCCACGACGTAACTTTGGTCACCAGGTTACGTAACAGTTACGTACTATTGTTAGCTGGGAGCCATGTTTGTCACTTTACGGTTCCCTTAAATATTTCCAATGTGGTGTGTGTTTTTGCAGCACATTTCTTTATTTGGTTGTATTGGGAGTATTTGCAGTGCGTTTCTGTTTTTGCAGCGCATTTCTTTATTTGCTCGTGTTGTGAGTATTTGCAGTGTGTGTTGTCAAATTGATAAAGATGTTTTCTTAATTTGCAGGTGTTTTTGTCATTTGCAGTGTGTTTTGCTCTCTTGGCCACCGTAGCAAGTCCTGTTGGGGTATGGGCGTGTTTGTTTTGGTGCTAAAGAATTGGGTCAGGGCAGACGAAGGCTGAAGCATTACTAACCATTACTTTGTACCCACGTTCTCACTACACACTGTTCTGCCACCGACATTTACGTTCTCTGTGTATGTATTTGCTACGACTCCTGACCCCAGGGTCCTATGCGGAGCTGGTAGTTGCCTCAATGGTGCCTGTAGCAGTAACCATAGTGATCATATACAGGTGCATCTCAAAAAATGTGAGTATCATATTTGAGTATTTGAGTACTTCAGGTCATTGTGTATGTTGTTACTGTTCTTGTATAGTGTCTTTTTGTCTTATATACTGTTTCATGCATGCTTGTGATGGAACTACTCATTCATGTAATTTTACCTATATGTAATCTTACCATGTTTAGTATCTATGAATTTGTCTTCTGATGATCTAAATGAGATATTATATGTTGATACCTATGCAACATATTAGAGTTCTAAGAATCCATACTAGTTTGTATATCAACTTCTGATCCAGTTACATATGCAAATTACCAGGCTTTCACACAAAGGGTTGTATAACTCCCCAGTATTTCCAAACTCCCGCTTGGAATTTCAGCCTTTCTCATTGGAGAAGCCCTTCCTAAGAGGCGTGAACCATCTCAGACTTTAAAAAGGCCCACACACAGTTCCGCCTTCTCTTTTCCTTTCTTCTGCTAAGAGTATGTGAGCTAGAACTCTTTTGGACCCCTAAGTCTGCGGCAGGCCTCGTGCCTTGACTTTCCATTCACCAAAGATCGTAGGATCTCAGCTGATGTCTCTTTTAGCTTGTCGGAAACTCAGAAGCGAAGACCAGGAGACTCTTGGGTAATCTTCAGCAGAATTCTTTATTGAGAACGCTCTGCTTAGTGCTACAGTCATCAAAAGTCTAACCAAAGCAGTGATACTTTGGAGTTTATATCCATTTCAAGGGGGGGGGGATACATAGAGGTGGAGACAATTTAAACAAAGCAAGCAAATGGAATCAGGAAAGTGCCAGACACTGGCATTTTCCCAGCCTTGATCTCATAAGCATTACAGTGTCATTTAAATACAGAGGTGCCTGACAGTATCGCCCATACCTTCACATTATCATAGAAACAAAGGCACAGCTGTGCCTTGAGTTTATGGTCAGGAAGAGCAAACAAAAGGTCAATGTCTCAGAAACCTGGGCTGCTTGACTTGATCATCTCAGAATGTCATCATCTTAACCTCAAAATGTAAAAAAGACAATGTACATACTATTACATTGGAACCTAGATTTAACATTTTATAAATTTGTAATACCACAGTCCTCCCGTTGAGAGTTCTAATAACTCTCACATAAAACAAATTTAAACTTTCATAAGTCCATTCTATGGCCTATGTTTGTTAGCATAAGCCCCATCTTGCAGTCATGTAACTTGAAAAGGTTACAGGCACATATAACTTATTCTGTGTCTTGTCCTAGATTTACTTAGGTGTAATAGTTATTTTTAGAACAATAACTGTGGACACATATGACATGGATGATAACATGTCGTGGAAAACTACATGATGACACAGAAAACCATGTAGCATGAGAGTGGAAGTCTTGAAGTCCATGGGCGCCCGAATAGCTGTGAAGTCTGTTTTCTGTAGTCCATTTCCCATGTAGATTCATGCAGATGATTTTTGGTCCTCATGAAGCTTGTTCATGGATGTCTGAGGTGATGCTTTACACCAGGGTGCTGCTTATGGAGATGACATCTCATGCACACATACCTGCAACACAAGAAAACAAAGAAAACAGCAGACCAGCAGTATTCATGCATAGACATTTTTAGACTTCTGTTGATCGTATAGTGGTTTTTAAGTCTGGTGATCGTATAGTGTTTTTCTCAACCTAGTTTTAAGTAATTTGACACCTATGGACCAGTGGGGATAAAACTACTGAAAGGGGAAACCTATGAGGAAGTCTTCGCCACAGGGTTGGCCCCCTAGGCCTGTTGCACATCGGTTCTTTCCTGGGCTCCCCACTGGTCTGTGTGTGTCCTAGTCTGTCCCTGTAATTGGTATGCAAACTTTACTGTGTGACATCTCCGTCTTCCAATGGAACATCAGTCATAACAAAACATCATAACCCAAAGAGAATAGGAGTGACTAGAGTGTGCTGTAATATAGCTTTGAAGGCTGTGAGTGTACTTAACGTTCTCTCAATGAAAGGAAGTGACAGTCACCTTCCTGTAGTTTTATTTACAAAGGATCTTTCATCTTTGTTATACATTACTGGGGTAGCACTCACAGCCCTAACAGTTAACACCTGAGCAAGCTGCTCCAACAGTTAGGTGAAGTGGGGAGGGGCTGCTTCAGAGTGGTAAGTAGACTGAGTAAGAGCTGAGTAAAGCTGTTAATTTCTCTTAATGTCTTCTTGCTTTTCCTACACACTTTCATCCAGTGTCCGGATTTACCACATTAATGACAACTGCCCTCCTTCTTAGGACTTTTACGTTTCTGTCGGTTCTCTGTGTTGACCTGAAAAGATGCTGCTGCAATCTTTACTCTGGCTTTGACATCCGAGTCTCTTTCCCAAGTAGCTAACCTGTCCAAGTTGTTTTGCAAGCTTCCAGTGGACCATGTAAGATCTAAGAATGGTAAAGCAGATCTGTACTCGGCTAAAAGGCCATCAAACCATGTTCGAACTAGTGGTCCTTTATGATCCATTACCTTCTCTGGAGTGTCAGCTATTCCACTGTAAGCTGCAGCTGACTAACAAAACCTTTCAGTGTATTCACTTACAGTTTCATAATTCTTCTGTACACAACTAGTGACCTTTGACCAATTCACTTTTGGTCCAACAATGTTCAATGCTCTCTCAGAACTCCCTCTCTCAATTCATCTTTACTGGCATGTTGTTGTTCAGAAGTAACAGCAGACTCAGAACTCTTGAATTCAGATTCAGTAAGAATTTGTGACATCAGCTGTGTGACTTCTGCTAACGACATGTCATAGAGACGCATTTTGCTGATCAGTGCTCTTCTAAATTCAGTAAAATTTGTGCATGCTGAGGGTAAGCTCTGGGATAGTCTCTCTATGTCTTTAGGTCCTAGAACTTTGGCAACAGTTTGTACTTGGACAACAGAAGAGTTGGCAGGAACACTTTCAGTTCCCTCAATTCTCTGAGATCTTCTCCTAGCTCCACATACCTTCACTGAATTTACAGACACATCAGTTACTGACTGGATGGCTACATCTGTTTCAAAAAATGCTTGTAAGTCAGGATAATTGTTATCAGGCTGACTAACTTCTTCCATATCAGTTTTTGCTGCAGCTTTGTTGCGGTTCAATTTCTTAGTAAAAGAGGATACTCTAGCTCTGAGTTACGCTGAGAATGTTCCGTAGCTAAAGCTAAACCAAATTCTTTGTGGCAGCAGTTAATGCCTTTCATATTGTTCTTGCGAATACATTATCCTAGTACCTTTTTACATTCTTCGATTGCCAATACTTTTACCTGGATCAATACCAAATTTCTTTATCAAATCCAATCTGACTGACTCTGTCACTATTGAGTCCATGTGCTCTCCTAACAATGATTTGAACTCACTGTCTGTCCATAAAGGAGTAGCTAGTCCACCTTTCTCAGTTGTTGAAATCAGATTAGCATTCCTTCTCAACATTTTGTAAAGTCTTTCTGACATAACAGGACACTTCTAAAACTTCCCTGGCAAGCAGAGGATACACTTGTTAACACAAACTTCTAGCACTTTACGCTAAACTTCCCTGCCGAGACAGAAGGTAACACAAACTTCTAGCACTTTATGCTAAACTTCCCTGCCGAGACAGAGGGTAACACAATATTAGCACATGATGCTAATCTTCCCTGCTTAAACAGAGGATATTTTCATCTCTAAAATAAATTGTTTAGAGGGTAACTTAGTTAACCAAACCCTGCAGCTATCTGTTAACTCTTCTCTGGTGGCGCAGAGGATACTTGTCTTAAAGGTTCTTTTGGATAGAGTTACACTCACCAACCCTTGGTTGTACAGAAAGATTCAGTCTGGAACGAAGTCAGACGGTTCGCAGCACGACGCCCGCGGCGACGATCATCGTGTCAGGACCACTGCCCACGTATCGACGAGGACACGAAAGGTTCAGTAGACTTTTTGCTCTAAATGAATGGTTATTGTCATGGTGTAAAAGAACAGAAACTGCTCTTTGTTAATAATTGGAATCTTTTCTGGGAGCGACCTAGGCTTTTTCGCGCTGATGGCCTGCACCCCAGCAGAGTGGGAGCAGGACTCCTGTCGGACAACATCTCCAGGACTCTACGCTCCATTTGACTAGTAAGCCAATTTTCAAATAACTGCTATGATGGCTTTTGTTCTACCCACTTAAATGATAGAAGTACTTGGCACTGTCCAATCTACTAAGACTGTGTCTGTTCCCCGAAAAGTGAGGTCAAAATATAAATTTAATGTAGGATCTAGAAAAAATCTTATCGTGATTAAACCAGAAAAACATAAAATAAATGAACAAAAACAATTTTTAAAGTTTGGGCTCATAAACATTAGATCACTCACACCCAAAGCAGTTATTGTAAATGAAATGATCACAGATAATAGTTTTGATGTACTCTGCTTGACTGAAACCTGGCTAAAACCAAATGATTATATTGGTCTAAATGAGTCTACTCCACCAAACTACTGTTATAAACATGAGCCCCGTCAGACTGGTCGTGGGGGAGGTGTGGGAACAATATATAGTGATATTCTCAATGTTACCCAGAAAACAGGATACAGGTTTAAATCATTTGAAATACTTCTGCTTAATGTTACACTGTCAGATATGCAAAAGAAATCTATTGTATTTCTTTCTCTGGCTACTGTGTATAGACCACCAGGGCCATATACAGAATTCCTAAAAGAATTTGGAGATTTCCTCTCAGACCTGTTGGTTACCGCTGATAAAGTGCTAATTTTCGGAGATTTTAACATTCACATTGATAATACAACTGATGCATTAGGGACTTGCGTTTACTAACTTATTAAACTGCTTTGGAGTAAAGCAAAATGTCACCGGGCCCACTCATCGTTTTAATCATACGCTAGATTTAATTATATCGCATGGAATCGATCTTACTGACATAGATATCGTACCTCAAAGTGATGATGTTACTGACCATTTCCTTGTATCGTGCATTTTGCGTATTGATGACAATAACTATATAGCTTCGCGTTATCGTCCGGGCAGAACTATTGTTCCAGCCACCAAAGACAGATTCGCAAATAACCTGCCTGACTTATCTCAACTGCTCTGTGTACCCATTAATACGCTTGAACTAGAAAAAATGACTGGCAACATGGGCACTATCTTCTCTAATACATTAGAAGCTGTTGCCCCCATCAAATTGAAAAAGGTTAGAGAAAAACGTACTGTGCCATGGTACAACAGTAATACCCACGCTCTCAAGAAAGAAACTCGTAGTCTTGAGTGCAAATGGAGAAAAAACGAACTTGGAAGTTTTTAGAATTGCGTGAAAAAACAGTATGTCCAGCTATAGACAGGCTCTAAAAAACTGCCAGGGCCGAGCATATCCACAAACTCATAGAAAACAACCAAAACAATCCAAGGTTTTTATTTAGCACAGTGGCTAGATTAACAAATAACCAGACGCCACCCGATCTAAATATTCCCCCACAGTTAAATAGTAATGACTTTATGAATTTCTTCACTGATAAAATAGATAACATCAGAAATACAATAACAAATGTAGATTCCACAGCATCTAATACTTTAGTTTTATCAATCGCACCCAAAGATAAACTGCAGTGCTTTACAACTATAGGACAGGAAGAGCTAAATAAACTTATCACTGCATCTAAACCAACAACATGTTTATTAGATCCTGTACCCACTAAATTACTGAAAGAGTTGTTACCTGTAGCAGAAAAAACCGCTTCTCAATATTATTAACTCGTCCTTATCTTTAGGTCACGTCCCAAAACCATTCAAGCTGGCAGTTATTAAGCCTCTTATTAAGAAACCACAACTAGATCCTAGTGAACTGGCAAATTACAGAACCATTTCAAATCTTCCCTTTATGTCTAAAATTTAGAAAAAGTTGTGTCTGCTCAATTGTACTCCTACCTGCAAAAAAAATGATCTCTATGAAGAATTTCAGTTAGGTTTCAGGCCCCATCATAGCACAGAAACTGCACTTGTTAAAAATTACAAATGACTTGCTTCTTGCATCAGACCAAAGCTACATCTCATTGCTAGTATCACTTGATCTTAGTGCTGCGTTCGACACCATAGATCACCACATACTCATAGATAGATTACAAAACTATACAGGTATCCAAGAGCAGGCTTTAAGATGGTTTAGATCCTACCTGTCCGATCGCTACCACTTTGTTTATCTAAATGGGGAGTCATCTCATTTATCACCAGTAAAATATGGAGTGCCACAAGGATCTGTCCTAGGTCCTCTGCTATTTTCAATATACATGTTGCCCCTTGGTAATATCATTAGAAATTACAGGATTAGTTTCCACTGTTATGCTGATGATACTCAACTATATATCTCAACAAGACCAGGTGAAACTTCAAAATTATCTAAGCTAACAGAGTGTGTTAAAAATGTAAAAGATTGGATGACCAATAATTTTCTCCTATTAAATACAGATAAGACAGAGATATTACTTATTGGACCAGAAAACATTACACAGAATCTCGTAGATTACAATTTGCAATTAGACGGATGTACTGTTACTTCCTCTACAGTCAAAAATCTGGGTGTTATATTAGACAGTAACTTGTCTTTTGAAAATCATATTTCCCATGTTACAAAAACAGCATTCTTCCATCTTAGAAACATTGCCAAGCTACGAAACATGTTACCTGTTCCTGATGCAGAAAAGCTAGTTCATGCATTCATGACCTCTAGACTGTACTATTGTAATGCACTTCTAGGTGGTTGTCCTGCATCCTCAATAAACAAGCTACAGGTAGTCCAAAATGCAGCGGCTAGAGTCCTTACCAGGTCAAGAAAATATGATCATATTACCCCAATTTTACAGTCTCTGCACTGGCTACCTATTAATTTCCGTATCAGTTACAAAATATTATTACTTACTTATAAGGCCCTTAATGGCTTAGCTCCTGCGTACCTAACTAGTCTTCTACCACGCTACAATCCATCACGCTCCCTAAGGTCACAAAACGCTGGACTTTTGATAGTACCTAGGATAGCAAAGTCCACTAAAGGAGGTAGAGCTTTTTCGCATTTGGCTCCCAAACTCTGGAATAGCCTTCCTGATAATGTTCGGGGTTGAGACACACTTCCTCTGTTTAAATCTAGATTAAAAACACACCTTTTTGGCCAAGCATTCAAATAATGCATCTTATAATTTTGGACTGCAGTTATATCTGATCAAATGCACATTATTATTCTTTAACTTGGGTTAAACTAATTAATTTTACTT
The DNA here is from genome assembly GCF_018340385.1 of Cyprinus carpio. Classification (NCBI taxonomy): domain Eukaryota; kingdom Metazoa; phylum Chordata; class Actinopteri; order Cypriniformes; family Cyprinidae; genus Cyprinus; species Cyprinus carpio. The sequence goes on from NC_056574.1 coordinate 36,126,739, forward strand.
GGCTGGAACAGCATCTACGCTAATTATGTCTTTATTTGTTTCTCTGTTTTGACAAGGAATTTACATCCCGTGGTAACTAGGATTTACACAAGCTCCAGTCTGGATCCAGAACACCTGAGAAGAGATGATGCCGACCCCTCAGAGGACCTCAGATGATGCTAACCCAGAGAAAACATACAGAACTACCACATTTTGCTTTAAGTTTGATTGCATAATTGCTGTTAATAGTGTTAATCGTCTGTTTATTTACGTCTTTTATTGATTTTTCTTAACATTTCTGCCGTATACACATAAACTGACAGTCATCACTGATAAGCTACTACTAAATATTGTAGAAACTTAATTTTCTGTAAAGTTGCTTTGCAATGATTTGTATCGTAAAAAGCGCTATACAAATAAACTTGAATTGAATTGAATCTTTGTTGAGCTTGAAGTTTCAATCTGGATTCAAGTGAGAAGCTCTATCCGGGTCACGGCGCCAAAACTGTCGGAAACTCAGAAGCGAAGACCAGGAGACTCTTGGGTAATCTTCAGCAGAATTCTTTATTGAGAACGCTATGCTTAGCGCTACAGTCATCAAAAGTCTAACCAAAGCAGTGATACTTTGGAGTTTATATCCATTTCAAGGGGGGGGGATACATAGAGGTGGAGACAATTTAAACAAAGCAAGCAAATGGAATCAGGAAAGTGCCAGACACTGGCATTTTCCCAGCCTTGATCTCATAAGCATAACAGTGTCATTCAAATGCAGAGGTGCCTGACAGTATCGCCCATACCTTCACATTATCATAGAAACAAAGGCACAGCTGTGCCTTGAGTTTATGGTCAGGAATAGCAAACAAAAGGTCAATGTCTCAGAAACCTGGGCTGCTTGACTTGATCATCTCAGAATGTCATCATCTTAACCTCAAAATGTAAAAAAGACAATGTACATACTATTACATTGGAACCTAGATTTAACATTTTATAAATTTGTAATCCCACAAGCTCTTGTCACTTTCCACTGGGAAGAAACTCCCAATCCCCATCGAGTCAGGACACCTTTGGAATTCATGTGATCGCGACTCCTAAACCACCGAACCTCCAAACCTTCAAGACTTTGCATCCAGACGCTCATTCCAAGCCAAGGAAATGCAAGTATCATACATTTAACTAAACGGTTTAGTATAAGCTATAGACCCCGTTATAAACGGCACTGGTTTTACTCAGGTGGTTAACAGACTCTTTCCATGGCTTCATTCTCTGGTTTTCCTGATGGTATCATCCATCAAATCTCATTTGCCCTTTCCACTGTATGAGTGATTGTATGTATGTATATTTGTTTGTTTGTTTATTAGACTAGCTTGCGTTAGTGTTACATGCTCTAATGCACTCCCATGCCCTCTGCCCAAAGTTTCACCCTGTAGGGCCCACTCCAGGAATATCCGGTAGGACACCAACCTATTTTGACTGAGAAGACAGCATCAGGCTAAGTACAGGCATAAATTCAGGAGTGATGATATTACTGCGCCAAAGACGAAGTGCTGCGAAGTGCTCTTCCGCCATATATTATAGTTATCATTTTTTATCCGCTTAGAAAATCACATTTTATTTTGTCACCATACTTACTCGTGTAACTACTCATGTAACAGTCTTTAAATAGGGAAAACATGGAAGTGTTTGGTGGCTTCTAAATTCATCCCTGTTTGGATCCTAAGAAATTGATGTTACTAAGCTAAATGCTAGCATAGTGGTGCCGCACACTACAGTGATTAAGTGCACGCACTGAGACGGGAGAGGTACGTATCAACTCATCTAAGTGGAGGGAAGAACATAGTGGAATATGGAAAAACTGTGGCGTTTTCCTTTAAAAAGTCTTTAATTTAGTTGTATCAAATTTAAGGAATTAAAGAGTCTTAAATTGTACAATAAAGTCTTAATTATAATTTCAGGAGGTCTTAAATTTGGGGACGGAAAGAACAGAATTGCGATATGGCTGAATGTGAAGAATAAACTTCAAAAGGATAATGTTATGATTTCACTGAATAAACACGAGCTGCACGTTCAAAGTCCAGTGCTGCGTTCTGCTGTTACCAGGGAAGCTTTCTACTACATGTTTACCAAATGCTCCACCTGCTAGCAGAGAATGAATGAGCATTTTCAATAAAACTGTTGTATTTACAGAGTTCAGATCAATGTGAAAATCCACCCATTTGTATGCGATATGTATGGTCTGTAATAATAATAATAATAATAATAATGTAATTGTTGTTTTAATGATATGCGATTTTATATTATGAGTATGTTGCGAAAAGCAAACAAAACACACCTACAGAGTGCACGCATACATTAGGTGATGAAGTCTTGTAGGTTAGACTAGTGCGCGTGCGTATTTAGAGTGCGTTCACTGCATGAACCAGTCTAATAAATGCATTAAGAATGATCACATAATTAAAGATATGGGGCTGAAAATTTATATAATTTCATATAGTTTATATCACGTGTAGAGTGCCATTTTTTTCTCTCAAAGTAAGCATGATTACAAATGTGATATTGATTTTATACAACAGTTCAATAAACAAATAGTTAATATTAAGAGACTTACGTTTTAAGCACCATATTTCCTGTTTTGCTCTATTTCTCCAACAAAAATCATTTCAAACAGCCACAGCGCTGTTTTGCATCTCTGAGTAACAGGACACTTTTGTTCCTGAATGAATCAACCGTTTAAATGATTCGGTTCAAACGCAATGACTCACTTATTACCAGTGACTTGCTGCCCCCTACTGGCGGTTTTAATTTCACATTTAATGTACCTTTTCATTTTTTTTTTAATAATTTCAAACATCAGTTTTCAATGTTTTATGTTTAAAATATCAAAACATTATTTATCCATTTGTAAATGCAGGTTAAAGTATTTAATGTCCATCAGAGCTGCATTAAATAGTGTGTAAATGCATCTAAATGACACCTCTAATAAAGCTTCTGTGTTACCTCTGCATTGCAAAGATACATTTTGTTAATACTGATTTAATTTGCTTGGTAACAACCCAAATGCAAGAATTGACTTAAAAGATGGTGCACACTTGGCTTAAAGGTAAAAATGCCCATAAAACTTAATGGAAATTATTAATTTCTATTACTGCTGTGAACTGACCACACAGAATATGAAGAATATCAAAAAATTCAGGAGTCAGCTGTCAATAGTCAGCAAAATATCATCTAATTATCGTTATAGATCAAATATGAGAATAGAGATATTTTTTTTTGTAAATATCGCACACCCCTAATTTTTTAATTTATATAATAATTTATTGAAAATAATTGTTTAAATTAATATAATAAATACTTTTGACTGTAAAAAGGCTGAAATGTAAAGTTTATAATTTTCTAAAACTTTGCTTTTGTGAAAACTTGTATCTGAACTGTAAATTATGCTTTTTACAGTTTAATATGGTACTATAGACATTGCCCTACCGCGCACATATGGTATTAATTTTATTTGTGCAGGTCTTAAAGCCCATGTTGCAGGTTAACCACCACTGTCGATTAATGGGTACATAAATCACTCAAGATATGTATATCATTTTTAAAATGTCTCAAAAATGGTCTTAAAGACCAGTTTTTTACGTTTTTGGTATTAACGTTTTTTTTACGCAATTCGGTGATGACGTCACATGTAGCCTCAGCCTAGTAAAATTAAAAACAACCTAATAACAATCGCGTTCCAGGCAACCCGTAACCCGTGTTTTTGCAACCTTAAACCCGTGAAAGTGCACTGGAACGGCAGTCAAACCCGTGACTTCCCACCCGTGAACTCGTATTAGATCGATGTACTCCGAGTTCCGACGTCACACAGGACGCGAAAAAACAATGACAGCCCCTACGGATAATACTGCCTACGGACGCAGTGTTTATGCAAGTTGAAAAAACGATTTTAGGACAATGTAATGTTGCGATAAAAACTGGGATGAGGAAGAGGTGGCAAGAGCCAACATGTATGATGGCCCGCAGCCATATAATTTCGAACCAGCCAGACATGAGAGGGCAAATGAGGAATTGCCAAGAGCTGATGGCCGTCAAAGCCAATTAAATGCATGGTCCGAGGAGAATGAGTGGAGAGTTGGTGAAGTGTCCTGGTGAGTTGCTATAATTTAGCAACGCAGCAATGAGCACTGGAGCTAGTCTACGAGCAGGAGTGCACAAGAACACAACACACACACACACACACACACACACACACATATATATATATATATATATATTTTTTTTTTACTGTCATTGGATAGCACCGAGTGAAAAATCAACGTTTTCTTTATATCTAGTGGCAGTGATCATGACGTTAGTTCAGATAAGTTACCGGTAACCTTTGTCATAGTGTCGTAGTACTGGTAAACTTCGTCTTTGTCATCTAGAAATAGAAGGCATCATGCTAGCTATATGGACGTTTCTAAGTGTTTATCTCATCCTCCGGTGAAAATGTTGTTGCAAACATAGCCACGTGTCTGTCGCTGTGTTTGGTTGGTGCTTGTGTGGGCGGTGGTGTCCCATGGAAACTGCCTTGGAAAGCTGGTGCTGTAGGGAAGTGAGTGCGTTTTGGTCGCTGTTGGTCGATATCTATCTATATATCTAGTCTATCTAACTATCTATCTATATCTATGTATTTATCTATTTATCTATAATCTGCGCTATCTGAATACTCTCGTCTACTACTCGTCTCTCTAGTCACTCTCAATGCTCTCAAGACGGGCTTTGGTAAATTCTCTCCCCAACGTGACGTAATGCAATGCATTGTGGGGGAAAGGAGAATCGTTGCAAACCGCTGTAAGATAGTACCTACTTTTTCGGATTTTATTCCATTTTGTGATACCCAACAACATAAAATACAATGGACACCAGTTTAAATGTTTATTACCAACAAGCAAATTGCACAAATTCGTTGAAAAATTTACCCTGCAACACGGCCTTTAAGTCTTAAATTTGAGTTTAAAAATCCTGCAGAAACCCTGTTTACAACATTTATGGTTTACATTTACCTACTTTTATTTATCAGGGCGAAGCAAATGACGAAGACACCCTCTCTGTGTTCTGAAACCTTTGCTGAGGTGAATGCATTTGACTATTTATTTTTATGGCACACATTTGAATGTCACACAAATGTGACTGGCCCTTATCTCTTTTATTAAAGGATTTTTCACAACCTGTCCCAGAATCTGAGGCCTCTACCTCAATGGGCTTCAGAAGGAATGTGAACAAGGTCATGCTTTAAACCTTTCACATAGATTACAGCCAGTCCTGTACCTGTATTAAGTCATGCCATTTGTGATTTGACTTGCCTTAAAACTTTTTTTTGTGATGGAATTATGTTTCAGGTGGAAACTGACTCAGTCAGGGCCATTTACAAAAGGAGCCTAGAATTGGACTGCACACTGAAGGAGCTGGACTGTGAGCTGAGGAGCCTCCAAATTAAAAAAAAGAAATAAATGGAGATCAAACAGCTGTAAAAACTGATCTCAGTATGTGAACTTACTAAACCAAGCAACACTAGTATGAACACTGAATACTTAATGCAACTTTCTTTTAGTCCTTCCCTAGCCACATAAACAATAAAACCATTTGAGACCTATCTGCAGTCTCAATGTGCTTTTATTAAGTAAAATATCGTATGGTGATTGCATCTCTGACTGCTGCGCCAGCTGGGAGGTCAAGTGTGATGGGGTCAATTTCATCAGGGACAAGCTGGTTTTGTGGTGGTACTCGCTCCTTTCTGATAGTGGTTATATTGTGCAGAATGGCACATGCAGCCACTATCTGTGATGCCCACTCTGGTGACACCCTTAACCACCGAAGGCAGTTGAAACGTGCCTTTAGGATGCCAAAGGTCATCTCGATCTTGACCCTGTTTTTACTGAGGGTCACACTGAAACGGTTTTGTAGCCTTGTCTAAGGGACACGACTGGGGGTTAGTAAAAATCTCTGGCATGCATAACCCCTGTCTCCTACCAACAGGCCATCAAAAAGGCCCGTCACAGAACAGAAAAGGGGAACACTGTATAAGTTAATTTAAAATGAACACTTTAAATTCTTTTGTATTGTTCCAAATTTAACTTGCCTTCCTCAAAGCGCTGACACAGCACAGACTCACAGAAAATTTGCCAGACAATTAGGCATCCAAGCTTGTGATCATGCATTCATGATCACAAATCATCTGCAGATAAAACGTACAGTAGATCATTATGTTTTAATGATTCATCTCACTGAAAATTAAAATCATCTTGCATCTGTAGTACACCTACCTGAACATTGAGGCTGTGAAAGGACTTTCTATTCACATAATCTGCCTCATGTTCTCCAAGATCTGTGCAGATTGCAACATGTATGCAGTCTATTGCTCCAATGACTCTAGGGAATCCTAGCATAAGATTATAAATATTAAAATAAAAAAGATTTTCAATAATATTAACATATTGTATAATTTAAGGGGTCTAAGTGTAATCCACTTTTTTGGGGAGAAAAAAAAAAGTGAATGTGTAAAAGTAAATCTGTGCATGTGATGTCACCCTATCAATTTTACCGGCAATTTTATAAAAGCCCTCTTTTATGGACATGTTCGATAAACACTACAAAGCTATTCATGTACCCCTGCAGTGCGAGGACCACCTTGCAACTGGTTCGACAAACCGTGTTTTTCCCAAGGTTCTCTGCATCACCGACTGCATATAAGTACGTACCACTTGCAAAAAAATGCAACGCAATACATACCGTTTACGGTACAGTAAGGGCATGACATCAATGTGTCACATTTGTTATGTGTGGCTCAAGAAGTTGGCAAATATAAGAGATTCCTTCTGCAGAGAACCTGTATCTTTCATACAAGTAAGTATCAGGAAAAGCTAGGGGATTTTGTCTGTCCCTAAAAACTCTCTCTACGAAGTGCTCTTCTAACAATTTGTGTGGAGATGTCCACAGGATTTGGTAGAAAAGGTGAAGCCATTGCAACAGACACTGGGATGGGTGACGTCACCTACAGTATAGGTTTCTTTGATCACAGCTAATTGGTCAAATTTCAGTTTGAGATCTTGAATCCAGAACATAACCTGCCCCGGAGCAGGTTAGCGGTGCAGCATAAGATACCATGGCAACAAATTATGTTTTATTAACAAGGTTCGGGAGGAGCACGATCAGATAATCAACCAATTTGGCTCAGGTGCAACTCGTTTAGCTAACCATCTTAACTAGCACAATACGTGTATATAAATGCAGCCTACTTACCTCTATCCTGTGACAGTTTTCCGGCATTTGGTTTTGCTCCTATGGCCTTAAGATCACAGACTTAATTTTTTCCGTACAAAGACGAGACCTGTACTGGGAATTTTTTCGTATGCTCCGTCGCAACCTGCCGGCCCTAGGCTCACTCCTTTTCCGTCAGTCACTGCCGCCGAGCACCAGGATTCATCGCAGCCGCCACTCTGCTCGACCAGCCACACACTCTCCACACCGCCGAGGCTGAACCTCGCCTCAACCGGCGAGACTTCCAACTTCTTCCCTGACATCCCCGTATCATTCAGCCATGCAAATATATTATCCGATCGGAAAGTGGATAGTGTTTAAGCCTGAAGCAAACACTGATTTATTCAGACAAATCATTCTCGCAGAGGGTAAACAAAGCGGATCTGTACAATCTATTCAAATGAGCCAGGGTCGTGCCCCAGTTCTCACCGCAGCAAAACCTCATTCGCTTCCCGCTTCGGCTCAACTTTTCACCGCATGTAGCCAGGCCTCCAGCTTGTGTAGCCATAGACATAAATACTATTATTACTTATGCTTGTAGCAGTCACTAGCGTGAGGCTGCTTCTGCTAACGGCGCAGGCCATGTTGCAAATTAATTTTTTTGGGTAAAGATACTAAAGGTAGGTTGTTTGTTGCTAGAAGTTTTTAAATAACAGGAGAACTTCATGGATGTTGATGTCATTGTTGTAACCATGACGCAAAACTGTGTAGAAAACAAAATGAAATAACTCACATTTTCTGTATTAATTCTCAATAGCATTTTTCCTGTATTTTAAATTGCATATTGTACTCAGATAGACAGAGAAGATGGAAATTGATTTTCGAGGAAATAAGTTCAACGGTGTACCTAAATAAATTACAATTATTGGTGCAAACTAACAACCAAGGTGTATCATAAAGAAACCATAAAAAATTATTGAACAAGTGCAACTAGCAACCTAATTTGCATGCGTTGTGCATACTGCTAGGCACCTCACTCCAAGTCTCTACCAGCTGATGTGTGGCTTGGCTGGCTAGCTGTTTCAATACTTACTACTTTTTGTGTGGTTAAGAGGACAAGCGTGTATTTTCTTCATTCTATCACGTTTTTTAAAATGTTGTTAAAGTTGTCATATTTCTCCTGCTACTTCTAACCTTTCTTTTTCAGTGGTCTCCAGCTCCCATAACATACGCTGGCGGGAGGCTGTTTCTGCTAGCTGTGCAGGCTGCACAGGCTCTTCAGCATCTTCTGCTGTGTTCAAGTCCTCCTGGAAATTTTGTACTTACGAGTTGACAAGTCGTAATGGTGACGTCAGGTGCGTTCAAGTCAGTTTAGTTGGCACAAGATGGCAGTGTACCTTCTTTTAATAAATTACAAGAAAATACAACAGGGTACGTTAACTCTGCTTATAGAAAATGAGAAGCAAAGAATTTGCATCAGGTCTGTTTTGCATTTTTAAATTGTTTTAAATTTGTCAACAACAGACGTTGCATCTATCGATCCATTGATTTTTGTCATGTTCCTCATTTACACGCCCCTAACTCGAAAAACTCAAGCTTAAAGAAAATTCTAAGTTTCCCACTTGTCATTACAGCTTTGTTGTGCCGTTCATGTGTGTTTAACTCGTAAATACGATGTATCCGACATTACTTGAACGCACCATTCCCCCAAATATCACAAGCCCCCGTGGACTACAGCCACAGCAGCTGAAACTAATGCAAAGCTGCTTATGCTTGCAACACAGGCCCTCACATCTCAGTCTTTTTCTCATGTTTCTAATGACCTCTTTTTCTTTTCAGTTGCCTCCAGCTCCCATAGCAGACGCTAGCATGAGGCTTCCTCTGCTAGCTGTGCAGGTTGCACAGACTCTTCAGGATGTCACAAACCCCACTCCCTCCCCGTCGCCTACAGCAGCTGAAGGAAGCGTGAGGCTGTCTCCGCTTGCAACCTAGGCCTACACATTACAGGCTTTTCCTCCTGTTTCTAATAACCCTATTTTTCTTTTCAGTTGCCTCCACCTTCCATAGCAGACACTAGTCCAGAGGCCGTTTTAAATGTCAGGATGCCTCTGCTGACAACAGCTGCCCAGGCTCATCTTCCTCATAGCTCCCTACTTCATTTATAATTATGTTGTCTTTCAGATCAAGTTCTGGCTCTGCTCGAGTTTCATGACGCAGCAGGCCACCAAGTTTGGGCCTCGGCCCAGATTCAGATGCTCCTCACACTGCACTGCCTTCCTCCTCCTCTCAACCAATCACTGCAGCACATTCAGCTGCCGCACCGCATGCAACATCGCTCACTGGCATGGTTTCCCAACCTCCTTTTATTTTCACTCTACCTCCGGCTAGCGTGAGGCTGCCTCCGCTAGCTGCTCAAGGTCAGTCACCTTATTTTTGTTACCCTTCCACTTGTTCTTTTCCCCATCAATGGCCAGCAGCCCCCGCTGCAGATGCCCAAGTAGGGCATTTTCAGCCAGCAACGCAAGCATACTGGCCTTCTCCCCCATTTCCATCTTTCTCTTCCTCATCCTACGGTTTCCCCAAGCACCAGGGGCTAATCCATGCGTGAGGCTGCCTCCGCAAATGGTTATGGCCCCTCCCTTATTTCAATCTTTCTCTTTCCTATGGGCCTCCCCAAGCACCAGGGGATAATCCGTGCGTGAGGCTGCCTCCGCAAACGGTTACGGCCCCTCCTTATCTTCCTTCTAACTCTTCTACCCAAACTAAACCTCAGTATACTTTATTCACTGTGGTCCCTCTTCCTACTCTACTGAATGCTGCCACTCCGGAACCTCCTCCTGTGCCTAATATCATCAAATCTCAGATTCTCACAGAAATTCAGAGCGCTGGCTCTGGAGGCAGACCCATCACTAACCTCAGTACCTCACTAGTCGCAACTTCTATTTCCATAAACTCATCCCTTAAAACCTCTCCTTGATGCGTCTGACTCTGTCCTCCAAGCAGGTTAACCCAGAACTATCCATTCATATCTAACAGCTTGGAGATGTTTCAAAGTTTTTAACCCGATTTTTCGCTCCTCATAATTACTTAGTTTATTTCCTACCTTTAATTCCATGAAGAAACCTCCAAGCAGGGTCTATTAAAGGTTACTTAAGTGACGTTTCCATTTTGCATAAACTAATCTACAGCTTTTCCTCCCCCGAAATAAATAATTCTCAAAGTTCTCTTCTAATCAAAGGAATTCAGCGCTCTCGACCATCAAACCCGGATTCCAGACAACCTATAACTCTGGAAATCCTTACAAACGGCATCCAAAAAATCTCCGCACAGGGTACCATTCAATCCATACCGCTCGTCTCCTTGATGCCATGTTTTATTGGCTGCTTCATTTTTCTGAGATGCTCAGAAATCGCAATAACCTCTAATTTCGACCCCAAACTCCACCCGACAATCTCGGATTTGTCCATACTAGATAGCGAAACTATCGCTTACTTCATTAAACAAAGTAAGACGGACCAAGAAAGGAAAGGCCACTACATATTAATTTTTAATCTCCCTTCTCCAATCAACCTTATCAGGCTCTCTTTTCGTAAGTCTAACTCAGGAACGATCAATCTAAATCCGCACTGGACCCTCTCTTTGTCGACGACTCTAACCATCCCGTTACACGTTTTTGGTTCCAAAAAACACTTAAAACATATCTTTGCTCAATCAGGCTTACCTTTAGAAAATTTTTCCAGCCACTCATTTCGCATCGGGGCAGCAACTACAGCAGCTAAATTAAATCATGTTGTTTACTCAATTAATTAGAAGCTCTCCTTCCTTCCTTTGGTCACAGTAAGGGCCTTCCAGCCGTCGTTTCAAATCTCCTTGCCTATTCCGCATCGGACAGGGCTCTCCCTTCCGGTGCAGCAGGGCCGCGGCTCCTCCTTCGGTCGCAGTGTGAGCCTTCCATCTGTCGGTTTGAGTTGCACTGTGTGCTCAACAGCGGACTGGGCTCTCCCTCCCGGTGCAGCAGAGTCGCAGGCCCCCTTCGGACGCTGTGAGAGCCCTCCATCCGATGCATCAAATCACGCCTGTATCCAGCCGCAAGGGGGACTCTCCCTTCCGGTGCAGCAGAGCCACAGCTCCCTTCGGACGCAGCGAGAGTCCCTCCATCAGTCGCGTCTCCTTGCATAATCAGCATCGGACGGGGCTCCCCTTCCGGTGCAGCAGACCCGTCGGCTCCCTTCGGTCGCAGGGTTAATCCTCAGTCTGTCATTCTGAGTTACGCTGCGTACTCAGGGGTGGACGAGGATCTCCCTCCCGGTGCAGCATAGCCGTCGGCTCCCTTCGGTCGCAGCGGGAGCCCTCCATCCGACGCATCAAACCCACGCCTCGTATCCAGCCGCAAGGGGGACTCTCCCTTCCGGTGCAGCAGAGCCGCAGCTCCCTTCGGACACAGCGAGAGTCCCTCCATCAGTCGCGTCTCCTTGCTTAATCAGCATTGGACGGGGCTCCCCTTCCGGTGCAGCAGACCCGTCGGCTCCCTTCGGTCGCAGGGTTAATCCTCAGTCTGTCGTTCGAGTTACGATGCGTACTCGGCGGTGGACGGAGGATCTCCCTCCCGGTGCAGCAGAGCTGTCGGCTCCCTTCGGTTGCAGCGGGAGTCCCTCCATCAGTCACGTTACCTTACTTATTCAGCATCAAACAGGGCTCTCCCTTCCGGTGCAGCAGGGCCGCGGCTCCATTCGGTCGCAGTGTGACCCCTCCGTCTGTTGTTTTGAGTTACGTTGCGTGCTCTGCAACAGACGGGGCTCACACTCCCGGTGCAGCAGAGTCGCAGGCTCTCTTCGGACACTGTGAGAGCCATCCAAGGCATCAAACTGTGCCTTATATCCAGCCGCAACGGGGGACTCTCCCTTCCGGTGCAGCAGAGCCGCAGCTCCCTTCGGATGCAGCGTGAGTCCCTCCATCAGTCGCATCTTTTTGCTTATTCAGCATCGGACAAGGGCCCCCCTTCCGGTGCAGCAGAGCTACAGGCTCCCTTCGGTCGCAGGGTGAGCCCTCCGTCTGTCTGCCGTCTGAGTTACGCTGCGTGCTCAGCGGCAGACAGGGCTTTCCCTCCTGGTGCAGCAGAGCCGCTGGCTCCCTTCGGTTGCAGTGGGAGCCCTCCATCCGACACGTCAATCTACGCCTCAATTCTCCTTGCCTATTCAGCATCTGACGGGGTTTTCCCATCCGGTGCAGCAGATCCTCGGCTCCCTTTGGTCCCAGGGTGAGCCCTCTGTCTGTCATCTGAGTTTCGCTGCGTGCCCAGTGGCAGACAGGGCTTTCCCTCCCGGTGCAGCAGAGCTGCAGGCTCCCTTCGGTTGCAGTGAGAGCCCTCCATCAGATGCATCAAACTGCGCCTCGTACTCAGCCGCAAGAGGGACTCTCCCTTCCGGTGCAGCAGAGCCGCAGCTCCCTTCAGACGCAGCGAGAGTCCCTCCATCAGTCGCGTCTCCTTGCTAATTCAGCATCGGACACGGCTCTCCCTCCCGGTGCAGCAGAGCTACAGGCTCCCTTCGGTCCTAGTGAGAGCCCTCCATCCGATGCGTCAAACCGCGTCTCATATTCAGCTGCAAGAGGGACTCTTCCATCCGGTGCAGCAGAGCCGCAGCTCCCTTCGGATGCAGCAAGAGTCCCTCATTTGATATCTGCCATCGTGCTCCTTTTATAGCGGCATGTAGGGCTCGCTGCGAGCCGCAGCTCCCGTCGAGCACTGCACAGGCTCTACTGGTCGCTCTGCACCTTTTCTCTTTTCAGCATGCATATTTTGGGGGGCAACTAAAGATTTTGCACTCTGGCTGCTGTCCCATGCCTTTAAGCTTCTTTTGGGGAGTTCTTCGGGTTCGGGCTATATTCCGGGCTCGGAGCCCTCCCCCAGGACAGCACGGCAAAATATGCTTACTATTTGCTAACAGATTAGATGTAAGGGTGAACTCGTGAAATGATGTTTTATTAACAAGGTTCGGGAGGAGCACGATCCGATAATCAACCAATTTGGCTCAGGTGCAACTCGTTTAGCTAACCATCTTAACTAGCACAATACGTGTATATAAATGCAGCCTTCTTACCTCTATCCCGCGACAGTTTTCCGGCATCCCTCCTCCACCCCAACTCCTCACTCCTAATCTGTTTTTATCCCACATTAGGGACAGGGGGGAGTTCTTCGGGTTCGGGCTATATTCCGGGCTCGGAGCCCTCCCCCAGGACAGCATGCCAAAATATGCTTACTATTTGCTAACAGATTAGATGTAAGGGTGAACTCGTGAAACAATGATTAAAGCCGAGCTTCATTCATAGTACCTAAAACCCAGAGTTGGCGCAAACTTAACTTAAACTTACCTGGCTAGCCAGCTAAACCGGCTTCATGGTACAGGCCCCAGATGATCAACTTAAATAACCAAGCCGTCAGGAGAGAGCAAATGCCAAAATAACAAACAAAGCAATATTTATAACTTTCCTGGCAAAAGAAAACAAAATTAAAAGACAATAATCTTACCTCTCTCCCTAACTAAAGAAAAACAGGTGAAAAGTTCAGAAGGGGATAAACCCAAATAAATATCCCTACACGCTTTGACAGAACCAGACTCACACAGAATCTCAACAGAAATGTCATTGTAACCACACTTTAGGTTTACATTTCACAAGTTGCTCAACAGCAAATAAAACAACAAAGTCTCTGGGATAATGGATAAGGGACTGCTCCTGAGCTGTGTCTCTCTGTTGCATGCTGTTCCACACTGCCAGTAATTGCAATCAGCTGCGGTTGATTTGGAGCGCTGCTTGGCAGAGAGAGAGAAAAACGTGACCATATGCCAACATACACAACAATTAGGTCACAGGACGTAACAATCAAGAAGATAAAAGAATATGATAGGAATATTTGAATTTCGTGTGGTGCATTCGAACGGGATAAGCGAAGCCAGTGATTTTACTCAAATTTACTGACTTATCTCCCGGATACCCGGATGTCAAGGCTTTGAGAGTCCCGTTCTATGGTCCAGATGGATTTAAAAAAGAGAAATTTATAGCTTCTTGCGCTGTGTCATTTACATTTCAATAATATCTCAAGCTTTATGCTTGATTTATTTGTAACACATTAACCTCAAAACCTTTTCAGCTTTCTCTTTCTGCAAATTTTATGGTGTAGCGATATGACACCACCCAAAATACTATCAGACACTCCAACGCAGCTCCATTCTTCGCGAAAGATGGATAAAAAGGCACACAGAAAACAAAAACCCTTGAAAAATATATACGACCCACCAAATCCAGGCCAAATCACAGAGATGTCGATTCGCTCGGGACTAATATTATCACAGGACCTCTGTGTTCAGCGAAATATGGTAGGTCTTTTGCTGGGATATTTTTACTTTACAAATTACAGAAATAGCTGATTCTCACGGGATTAAGATCAAAGACAATCTCTGCAATTAAAGCAAATGACTGGAGGTCACCAGGTAATACTAATCCCGTGCGAATAGGGCTTTAGATTTTAAGAGAAGTCATGAATTATTATCAGGAACTGTTTACAGCAAATGGAATAGATGAGAAAAAAATAATTTTATTACAACAAATTAAGTTGAGAGTGGAGAAAGAAGATAAAATAGAATGTGACAGAAATTAGCCAAGAGTAGGTAATAGAGGAAATAAATCTCTTGAAAAAGAGGAATTGATGGATTAGTAAATGAATTTCATAAGGTTTTCAAAGAGGAAGTAAGTTTAATTTTAAAGGAATTATATGAAGAGATTTTTAAAAGGAATAAATTAAACCAAATGTTGAGTTTAGGCTTGATGAAAATAGAATATGTAATGATTTAGTCCACTGAAGGCGAGCATAGTGAGAACCCAAGTGCAGTTTATTTTCAGAATCCAAAAACCAGACATAATCTAAACAATATACACAGACTAGACTCACAAACAGCAGATTACAACATCAAAACACGACAATGGAAACGACATGGCTACTTATAACAGACAATGAGGGTCACATGACATGAACAAACCAATTGGAAACAAGACACATGACTAAGACAACCAATCAGAACATGACACAATGAACAGAGGAACCCAATAGCATGAAGACAAGAGAGCAAAGGAAGCATGACACTAACAGAATGAAACAATTACAAAATAAAAGACATGAAAACATGACCATGAAACACAACCAAAACCCAAACCCCACATTACAATATACAAGGAGATAAATCATTATTAAAGAATTTTAGACCAATTATTATGTTGAATACGGACCTCAAGATTTTATCAAAAGATTTTATCAAATAGATTAAAGAACATTTTGCCCAAAATAATAGAGACTATGGAGTCACGGGAAGAGATATTGCAGATACGTTTAGTACAGTAGGTGGACATCCAAAACGTTGCTTCTACCACCGTCGTACCGCCGCCGCGGCGTCTGCAAAGTGCATTTACAGCTTTTGACCGCTGAGTGGCACTTTAATCACAAGTTTTCAAACAAGCGCATCAAAGCACATTTTCGCAAATAGACGACACCTTTGCCTCGCTGATGTGTTACATTTGACGGCTGCAGTCAGGGAAAATGAAAGAAAAACACTATAGTTAAAATATTTAATATTCACAGATGAAAGTTTGGTAATTATGAAGTTTCTTAGAACGAATTCAAGCAGGATAAATGTCAAGCCTGTGCCTGTGCTTATATTTTCTCTAAGCTACACAGTATTACACCATATTTTAGATTTGACACATTTAATAGGTGTGCAGTATTATTAATATAATATGAATGATGTGTTATATTACTCAAAATAAATTGTGGTTTAACTTTGCATGAGAGCATTAAAAGTGGTAGCCCATTTTAGTGAGCTAGGCTACATGGATTTATATGCAAAATGTCAATATTCTCATATATTAGGGCCTATATTTTAATTTATATATTTTAAAATTCCTTTAATAAAACAACATGCATTTTTGTTATTCGTTACCTGTCCTTTATTTTGACAGACAACTTCTTGGGAAAATATATTTGTTGCGTGTTTTATAAATTATTTTCTTTATTTTAGTAAAACGTGAGGCATTGTATAATTTCGTTCCCATTATCTAGGCCTAATTAAAACAAGAAATGAATAAATTAAACCTGCACGATTCAGCTAAATCATTGAAATTCTAAAGAATGGACGGATTAATAAAACGTCCTCACGATTAAACTCAAGTTCTCTCATTATAATCACCAAAGTTCAAATGATGTAAAAAAAAAGCTTCATTAATAGACAACTTCAGTGATTTTAAAGGGAGCCGCCGTTACTTGCTTACATAGAATTTAAGTTAAAAAAATAAAAATTGCAGCCGCATTTAAATGCAGGTGTGTAAAATGTCTGCGTGCAAGATTTGCGCGGCGCAAGTGATGCTGAGTGCAGGCTTCATCTTAGAAAACCGTGCAAAAAACGGAGAGGAAAAGCAAAGGAGGAGCAGAGCGGGAACGTATAAAAAAGAGAAAAGCCCTGGCCACAGACGCATTAAGTTGATGCAAAATCCCAGCCATGTTCACCAGTAAGGGAGCAGGTCGGTCCAGCATTACATTTACATTATATTTACTAGGGGTGGGACGGTTCACTGAAAAAATCGAACTGTTCGGTTCTCCACACAGGGTTCGGCACACGCTGGAAACGCTGTTCAACTTAAATCTGACAAAGCATCTGTAATATGGTTTACTG